>NW_026057580.1:37238786-37337990 GCF_023721935.1 Panthera uncia | reverse complement strand
AATAAACAAGAAACAAGGGACTCAACTACTGTAAATTATGATTTAAAAATAAATGTAGCTTTAGCAATATACTTAAACACATGGAGATAATCATAACAAAAACTCAAATTCATAATGCCTGACATTATATACCAATTGGAAAAAAATGCACAGCCGTTTGGAACCAGAAGCTTTACATCATAGCTGAACAATAGAGAAAAAGTTGGATGCTCACCCCCTCAAAAGAAAGAAAATATAATAAAATGTGGAAGCTATAATAATAGTAATTTTTATTACTAAATAGTAATTTTCAAATGCTGCATGCTTTTCTATTTTGCCTTCAAGTAGTGATAGTCAAATGAAATAATGTAGTGACAATCACACAAAAAATCTCATTCTCATTTAAGATTGCTTATTGGCAGAATCGACACTGGTTATGAAATCCCGCTTCATTGTCCTCTTTATGGATACAGAGGAAGACTGTTTTCAAGTTTCCTTGGGTCAATTCTGGCCAATAGGATGTAGGTAGAAGTGATGTATATCCCTTCTCAGCCTGGCTATAAACCTTCTTCCCACGCTCTCTTATCTCCTTCTGTGGTAAATGTAGGGACTGCAAGTTTAAGGTAACAACAGTGTCTCAGTATAGAAGGAAACTGTGTCCCTGAATTATCACTTAAGAGAATCACCAAGGAGGGAAGTTCTACCTATACATACTGTGACGGTGAGTGAAAAATAAAATATGAAGCCTAAAAGATAGAGGAGCTTGCTTGTTGCTAGAGTATAGCTTAGCCTATCTTGACAAATATACTACCTTTTATAAGAATCCCAAATTAATTTATAAAGATGAATTTCTTATCCAGATATGAATTTCTAATAATGATTGATAAATAACTCTGAATTTCTTCCCATTTTCCATTGAAAATGGAAAGCTTCAAATAAGAAATACAATTAAAACAATAAGCAATTTTCCCAAAACTTCGTACAGGTCATGATGCAAAGTAAGCACACAATAAAGACTTATCAAAAAATAAAAATATTACTTCATGAAAAGTTCATAAGAATATTTTTGCTTTTAAAAATAAAGAAAAAATCCACAGAAAATATACAGAAAGTTGGAAAGAGAAAAAAATAGATATTTTGTAAAAATAGACATGTGCATCTCTTAAATCATTTGGAAAAGTAGGAAAACTGCATTGAGATACTGTTTCTCACCAATAGGAAAAAGTACATATCCATTTACCTCTTGAGCTAGTAGTCCTATTTCTAGGAATTCATCTCAAAAAAAAGCCAGCACATTGTTTGTGTAAGGCTGTGTAATTCAAAGCAGAGTTATTTGTAATATCAGAAACTGAACACACCCCAGTTGGGGACTGTTGGATAGATATTAATACATCCTTCCAAAGGGGAGCAGACAAGGCAGGAAAAAAAGATATGTAGTTTGCCACTGTTTATTTTTAAAAAAGATACGTATCAGCTTCTATTAAAAATACAAATAGATAATGGAAAGTTTAAATATCATATCTTTGTATTGACTTTGTGAAATATCCAAGCTATGACGTCTTCATCATTTTTATTGTCATTTAAGAGGGAAGTGGTTAACAGTCTTTAAGTTCATTCTGGATTTTTGAGAACTTAGTCTTTAAGGAAATCCTTAAAGAACCATTTATCAGCTCTTTAAGTTTTGCTTTGTGGATTTTGGGCCAATTTATAAGAATGAACACTGTGTTTCTGTTTATGTAGAGTCTGGTAAATTTTAGATGCATGATTGATCTAATTATCAAGCCTTAAAAAATGCATGATGGGGAAGATAAACTCTCATAACAAATCACTCTCTAATATCTACTTATTAATTAGTTTATATTTTGTATTTTAAAAATATATATTAAAATAATAACTTATATTTTAAAAGTGGATAAAATATTAATTATTTTTTAAAAATATTTTTTTTCAAAATGTTACTTATAAAGGGTGAAATGGAATAGGTTGAAGGGGAGAAAAGATAGAAGTCAGGTTTCTAAAAAATACAGCTTTTTTTGATTTGGAGGATCATGGGATATTTTTCATAATTATAAAATTAAATAAATAAGAGACTAATACTTAAGAATAAAAAATTTAAATGAACCTAAATATGTAGTCAGTGGTATAAACACACAGTAAGATAATGTCCCGAGGGACTTTAAAATACTGTAATTGGACTGTATGCTTTTAACTGGATATGTCCAAAGGATAACAGAACTTTAAAAGGTATTTTGGGGCGCATGGGTGGCTCAGTTGGTTAAGCGTCTAGCTCTTGGATTTGGCGCAGGTGATGATTTTACAGATCGTGAGTTCAAGCCCTGCGTTGGGCTCTGCGCTGACAACGTAGAGCCTGCTTAGGATTCTCTCTCCCTCTCTCTCTCCCTCTGCCCCTTCCTGGCTCTCTCTCTTTCTCTCTCAAAATAAATAAATGAATTAAAAATATATATATAAACTCTAAGTTTAATGTCTTACCAAAATAAATAATCCTTCTTGAGAAAGTGGCTAGATTCCCTGGCTTTAAAATCAGTTTCCACCTCCTAATTTATTACGTCAGTTCAGGCATGTTATTTGCCTTCTTATGCTAAGAAAACTGGGGCTAAAATGGTACCTCCCAGGATTAAATTATCATAGGGTACCTCCCAGGATTAAATTAATTATCGTTTAACATGTTTGTGGAAATAGTGTCTGACACTTGGTAGGTACTCAATAAATGTACATCTTTCTTTTATCCTTTTAAATTCTTTTAAAATATCATTTGCCAAGAATGTACAGGTTACTTTGAGTTACATATATTTACTCTTCAGCCAGAGAAAGGCTGGATGGAGCACCCCACACTTTAAAGATGTTGACCAGCTTTTTGAGTAGGTTTATGTAGAGATTAGCATTGAACACTTATTTTATGCTTAACCTTCATTGTTTCATCTGATAAAATAATCATGGAAGATAGTTATTTTTGTCTCTTTTTTACAAGTAAGGAAGCCAAAGTTCAGAAAAAGGCTGAAAACGTGTTCTTATACCAGACTAGAATCGACAGAGCCAGGATCCAAGTTAACCCTATCTTAACACTGAACTCTTTCCACCTCATCACTGCCTTTCCAAGGAAAGCCTTCCATGTCTTATTGAGTGATGTCTGAAGTTCCACTGTTACATATTTATTCCCATGGCTTGTATCTTCTCCTCTGTTAAATGCAGATGCCTTTGGGATATCTAGTCATTGCTCTCTTGAACACAAAGAAAAAGATGTTTATTTGGAAAAAGTACACTTTCATGTTATGTCATAATTTGTGTTCTCTGGATCCTTCTCAGAATCAACAAGCCATATTTTTTCTAATAAAACTTTGAACAAGAAAAAGCATTGTATAATGTCTGGTGGCAGAAACTGCAAAGAATTCCTCAAGTGAAAACTGTACCTTGTTCAACAGCTATGGAAGATGAGTCCTTTCTCTAGAAAGCAAGCAAAAACCCACTGGGTCATATTCTTTAATTTTATAGCATTTTAATCTTGTGTCTTCCTCTGTCCATTCTAAACATAATTTTAGATGTAAGATTGTCTAAGACATGTATTTCAGATCCTGATGTGTTTCTGATATGTTTATAAATGGGAATAGTAAAAAAAAAAAATGGGAATGATGATGTTAGCTGTAAAATTAAATCCAATTTTAGAATAATTCATTAAAAAGTTGGCAAGATAATTCAGAGCATTTTAGGATGCAGACATATTTTACCACCTTCTGTTCCTGATTTTAAATTCAAGAAACTTAGATGTGATGAGTTGATTCATATTTCCTTAATTATATAACCATACTTTTCTCATACAAAAACTGTGCCTATGATAAAATGTACAATGGGATGGAAGTAGAGGCAGGAAAACTGAATTAAACGCAAGAAAGAAAGGAAATGCCATCATAGGTGGTTACCACATGGTACATATTCTAGAAATTGTTTTTGCATGCTTGGAAATAGCTATCTCTTATACAAATCATTTATTATTCTAAAAACATTTGGCATACTTGAAAAGAAATAAGTGAGGTTTGTATGAGTCATACATATTTGCAAAGGAAAACTAACAGGGTTGTTTATGAAAACAGATCAGTTAAATTTAAAACATCCTGAAAACTTCA
Source organism: Panthera uncia (assembly GCF_023721935.1). NCBI lineage: Eukaryota > Metazoa > Chordata > Mammalia > Carnivora > Felidae > Panthera > Panthera uncia. Next base: position 37,333,872 of record NW_026057580.1, on the reverse strand, counting down.
GCACAGAATCATAGTTATCTTTTCCTATCGTTAGTATATTATACATATTCTAATTGATATTATTTTAGTTTTTTAGAGAAAAGTGAATAAATAAAACCTAGTGGCTATAGGGATATCTAAAATTAACTTCTCTATATATGCAAATTTAAAAACTTTGTCCGTTAAGATTTTTATTTCCAAAGTTTTCATGTTGATAATGGGCAGGTATCGACAGATACAAAAGGCTTACAACAAAAGTATTGGGTTTGGAACAACTTGCTGTAAGAGACAGAAAGAGATAATCATTCAAAACTGTTAATGATTCTGTAACTTATTTTATTAAAAGCACAATCCAGGAGTGCCTAGGTGGCTCAGTCTGTTGAGCGTCCGATTTGGCTCAGGTCATGATCTCAAGGTTTGTGAGTTCAAGCCCCACAGTGGGCTCTCTGCTGTCAGTGCAAAACCTACTTCAGATCCTGTCTCCCACTCTCTCTGCCCCTACCCGCCCCCCTCAAAAATAAATAACCATTAAAAAAGAATTTAAAAAAAAGCCCAATTTGATTAATAGGAACAGGGGAGGAAGAAGGAAAATATAGACCATTCAAATCCCTTTATTTCATTTTAGGAAAGTTACTCACACTACTACCACCTTCTCCCTGTTCCTCCCACATACAAAGGAGTTGCTTCATATTATGTTGAAAAATGCATTTCAAATGAAAATCTTTGAAATAGGCAAGATCATGTCTGTTTTCTGGTGGTTTGAAAATTCTAGGACTTCCACATTTTCTTCTAGATTGCTTTTATAATCTCTGGGTCAGTTTTTAATATGGGAATTTAGGGCACTCTTGATTTTACTGAGCAGTTAAATTATTTTCTGTGGAAATCAATTAGGAAATAAATTTATTCCAGTTGGATGATATTTTTCTTTCTCTAACCATAATCTTCAATAATTAGATTATACGCAGCACAGAAATAGAGTTTGTGAAAGTCTAACAAGATACATAATTTTCTTCTGATTTTTCTTTACTGTGGATGAAAATACCCATTCATGAGACAAGTATGGTTTGATTTATAAGAGGACAATGAAATGTACATGACATCAGCCTTTCAGAATCTTGAATTCTCAGCTTATTTGAATCGTTTCTCCAGTCACAAGGTTTTCCCTGAGAAACTAGGTTTTCTTGTATTTACAACTATTGGCCCATCATTGTGCTTATATTTCTCCTGCTCCCTTTGAGTGCTGGCCCCTCTATCCCAATTTGTAGGAACCCAGTGATTCTTGTTACCCTCTGGGGCCCCAGAATTGCCTGTAAAGAGTCTTAGCAGAGCTCATGTCCCTTATGGGAACATGAGTCTAACAAAATCTAGTCCACGTTTTCTATTACACGCAGTTACATCTTGGAGCTATGAACTCAATTTATGCAGCAGGGTAATTAAATTTTCCATATACTTTCCAACATTTTCTTAATTTTTTTTTCCCCTAGGATAAATGACTCCATTATTTTCTGGGTCAGTTTAGGTCCTGCAAGAATTATTAGACTTGATGAAACTTGGCTGCAATGTTTATATTCCTGTTAAACTGGAATTAAGACTTTTAAACTATTAAGAGAGTTCGGGCGGGGCCAAAGTGACCCTTTAAACCATGACAGGAACAGGTCGTTTCAAAGATAGAAGAGCAGTGGCCAAAGCTGAGTAGGCCAACAGCCTCACTTGGAGCTCGCTCAAAGGGTCTTAGGGAATCTCGTGTACTGTAAGAGCAGAGGCTTTCTCTACATTCAGGATCAGCTCCTACCTGTGGTTTTCCAAGAGATTTTCTGTCTCCATTCTCTCAAATGTGTCCATCTCCTGTCTCATTTTGTCTGCACCTTACCCTCTAGACTAGTAAAGTCTACTTCTCATTCTCCGCTTCTCCAACTTGTCACCCTGTTTCAGCATTCTACCCGCTTCTTCATCTTATATCTTCTTCTTCACCTACCTCCTACATGCTACCTGCCTCCTCCTTTCCATAACCTGTCTTGGACCAGGTTTCAGAAAGCTTACTCTGAGATGGGGATTTGCATACAGAAGCTTTCCCAGGGAGGCCTGTCTGAACAATGTGTACAAAGGAAGGCAGGCAGCAGGATCAAGCAAAGGGAGAAGCTGGACTTTGATGCAGTTGCAAGAGAGTTTCCAGCAAATCTTACATGGAGCTGGCATAATCTTCAGTGTTGTCATATTTGAGGTAGGAGAGTGGGATCTTGTCTTTCAGCCTATCCTTGCATCACCTTGTTATTGGGTGGGGCTGCGGGGAAGGATGGTCATAATCCATAGCCTTGAAACAAGCAGCCTGCTTTTGCCAAGGGCATTCAGAAGAGGACCTCAGTTTCCCATACATTATTATTTGGATGAGAATCACTAGGTCCAGCCCACACTTGAGGTTGCATTCTACCTTCTGGAGGGGTAAGTATCTGCTTTATTATTTGAAATTCTCCCAGCTGGAAGATTTGTCCTTTATCCCTCATTTATGTATTTACTCAGCTATTTACCAACATGGATTCATGAGTGTTTATTTTGTGCTTTGGGAAGCTCAATAATGGAAGCTCTTTCCAGTTCTTTTCTGCATCATTTGTTCGGGCCCCCATCATTTTGTGTTCTGAGCACTTCCTTGCTTTCAATCACTACTAGATGATCCAAGCTTATTGTACGTATTTCCTGGAGCCAAGCTTTAGAATCAACCATTTCACTGAGGAGCCCTATTTGAAACCAAGGCCTGAGTGCAAGTGTGCTTATTGTTACTGTAATATCACCACTCAAGATACCACTCAATGGACAGAACAAGGAAATATATGCATGTGAGTTAACACATGTGTACACATATCTAAAATTATTTTCGTAATTTTCTGCATATAAATGAACCTAAACAGCATTTTTTAAAGTTTATTGATTGATTGATTGATTGATTGATTCGGAGAAAGGGGGGGAGGGGCAGAGACCGAGGGAAAGAGAGAATCCTAAGCAGGCTCTGCATTGTCAGTGTGGAGTCCAAGTTGGGGCTTGATCTCACAAACCATGAGATCATGACCTTAGCTGAAACCAAGAGTCCAACGCTTAACCAACTGAGCCGCCCCCAGGTGCCCCAAAACAGCATTCTTATTAATGTATCGATGCCAATTCAGTTCTTCAGGATTCAGTCTAACCTCCCCTACCCCTACCTTGCTTAGGTGTTACTTCCCCCTGCAATAGTGAAAGCCCTGGCACCCGCCACCCACCATCCATGTATTTGTTCTACCCAGTATACAGGTAAAGGAGGCTCCTAGTTGTTAACACAAAGCCCAGTGAGAAACGAATTTGCCAATTATATTGTAGTGTTTATACACATTTCTTCTTATCGTTATCCTCCTACTTTCCGGTCAAAATGCTTATATCGGAGGTTACGTGGCGGCTCCTTATTCCCCACCCCTTTCAGGGAGGTAATGTCATACACTGATGATACAGTTAGATTTATTTGTCACACTTTGCAATTCATCCTGAAGTCCTCAACATTCTGATTGATTTTTTTAACTGCACACATTAAAATTCATTCTCTGTGATGTACAGTCCTAGGACACTTGACAAATGCACATGGGCAGGTCCCAGCACTTCAGTGCCATGCGGACCAATTTCATCTTAAGCTCTCCGGGATCCAGCTGAGGGCACCAAGTCATACTAGCTAGTAGATGATCACATGTAGGCTCCTGTATTTGTCTGGGTCCTCTGAGAAGTAGACATTGAGGCATGATTAAATGTGCAAAGATTTTTTTTAGGGGAAAAGCTTATATAAAAGGAAATAGGGAGGAAGCTCGACAAGGCTGGGAGAGATATGAGACCAAAATGCAAAGTGACCCCAAGTGAAGGAGAAGGCAGATAAGGTTGGGTGGAGACACTTCAGTGCAGTGTAAGAGAGGCTTACAAAAACAGCAGGACTCCTAGAGCCCAGGTGATCTGCAGAGGAGTCCACAGTCCCGTGTCTCCCAGGAGCAGGTCTGCTTTACTACCAAAGCGCTCTCAATCACTGGCAGTGGGCAAGGTGTGGGATCTGACCACTTCTCTCTGCATTTCTGTATTTCCCTTCTCCCCTCCTGGAGCTTAGCTTTCTCTGTTCAGGGGGGGACACACGTAACTGACATGAGAGAATCTCACAAACAATAAAATACCCCAGAGAAAATCCCATCAGTATATTTCTGTATGTATGTGTGTTAAATAGATACATACATATGCTAACTTTACGTATTCACTTAAGTTGAAAATAATAACATAAATTTAAAATAACAGGCTGCAAGGGGGATTTTATTATTAATGATATAAACTGATATTCAGTTTGATAGGAATATTTTGGATTTCTTTACCATTTTACATCAACTTCTTCATTGAAGAAAAAATGTGCCAGTTTTCAGTGCATTTTTGTCTACTGGTTTGAAAATATTATGTATTTAGCTATGTCTGTATAAATTAACCTGTGTGAATCTATTAATATTTCCTAAATAAATAAATGGATACCTGGCTTAAGAGATTTCAATCTGGTGTCATTTGTGTACATATAAAAGGTGGAAATAAAGATTTTTTTTTTTCTAGAAAAGCTCTCAGTAGGAGTGAACACAGTACTGTGCCCACAAGTCCATTGATTACATTTGGCATGATTGTTACCACCTCAGAACACTCAGACAGCATCCGAGACATGAAGAAAATAGTTCCTGATTATTTTTCAGGAAACAAGAAAATAACTGAAATCCAGTTGCCTCAATGCAAAAGAATTTAAAAGCAAAAGTTTGGAAACATGTGGGAAAAATAAAATAATTAAATAATAACTATTACAGCTGTCTCATTGATTTTTTTTTTCTTCTCAGAGAAAGATATGGGGTTATTGGGATATAAAATGTTACGATAGAAATTGTGCTGCAAATGAACATGTCGGGAGAAGAGTGGCAGGAAAACAAGGGTGGGGGGAAGAAGAGATAGCAGAGAACAGTTTTGGTGGGGTTTTTTCTGAACATTATTTTTAACGTAAATTGCCTTCCCTGAGGAGTTGAGAATTTTCTAGAAATTGATGAAGAACACCTAGCTGGGATATTTCATATCTGTTCAGAAAATAAAGGTGAAGAATATAACAATATAAATATATAGTTCTAACTTAAGTTTTCTGATTCTGCTATCAAAGAGCTGAGGGTTTTATACATTTTACACAAAGCCTTTTAAAACAAATTACTCCATTAGTAGCTTCCTTTTTATTGATCTACTTCCACCTGGACACAATGGCATTTTTTGGCCTCAAACTCACATTCCTTCACTCCCATATTTCTGGAATGAATGAGGCACATCAGTTCAAGCCTCATCGGCTGTAAATCTTTCACCTTTAAAAATAAAAACGGGCATAACTCTTGCTTCCTCATCATAAATCCCAAACTTCATTATTTCTGGCAGTCGCAAACATCAGTTTTAATTGCTATGCCAGGAGCAATAGCTTCCAGTAATATGGATAAACCTAGCTAAATCTTACTACTGTCAGTTTTTTTAGGTTTTGTTTTGTTTTTTTTTTTTTTTTAAATCTCAAAAAGAATGGACAGGACTAAAGGTCTATATGTTAATGAAACTTTATTTCATCATTTTATCTGCAACAAAAATAACATATAGATGGAATATATATAATAGACATGTGTTGTACAGAAACACATTATAAATATAAGCAAAGTTTATTATATTATGCTATAAATATAAAAGAAGTGAAGCTAGTCTTTATGAATAGAATCTCTAATTTTTTTTTAACATTTATTCATTTTTGAGACACAGAGAGAGACAGAGCATGAGCGGGGAAGGGGCAGAGAGAGGGAGACACAGAATCTGAAACAGGTTCCAGGTTCTGAGCTGTCAGCACAGATCCCGACGCGGAGCTCGAATTCACAAATTGCGAGATCCTGACCTGAGCTGGAGTCAGACACTCAACCGACTGAGCCACCCAGGAACCCTATGAATAGAATCTGTAAATGTTTGGAGTTTATGTGAATTTTGAGGGAAAGTACATATAAGTTTTAAGTGTAACAATGACATATAAATAAGCTTACTGAGAATATATATGAATAAAGTTCCTTTTAAATTTTAAACTTCAAGTTATTTTCTGTTGCTGTCCATCTACTACAGTTCTTTTGTAACTTAAATATTTTTGTAGCTAGAAATATCAGTACTAATTCATTATGGTTGAAGTAATTCTGTAAACATTAAAAAATAGTGTCTAGCTAATCCAAAGAGTGTTTTTTTTTCAGGAATAATATGACATATTTTAAATGATGGTTAGATTTGCATCTTCCAGTGATACTCTCTTTTCAATGAAAAGTTTAATTTTTAGGGTTGTAGGATTGTTTCACTGCCACATGTCAGACTTTTGTATGTAAATACAAATTATTCTAGGATTTCTATTGTTTTAGTCGAGAGCTGACCAAATGGAAGGGTAGAAATGTAATCTGAATAAATTCATGAATAGTAAGTGTGAAAAGACTATGGCCTCTGTCACCACATGGACAAGCGAGGTTGGTTTGGCCTATAAAATGTACCAGGCAACCAATCTTTTCTCCTTCAGCTGTACACATGTGTCCTTCCAAGATCTGAGAAAAGGGTATAATCCTGGGGAGACAGACTTTGTCCAAAGGAGTAAAAGTAATTGGTCTACTTTACTATAGCCTGTGCAAGAATCGGCCCCCTGACCGCAATTTGTTATAAGTGTAATATGATTATATTAACGGATCCTAACATACTTTAGAAAGTATGGGGTTGATTAACTCTAAATTGAAGCTTTATCCTGAATTTAAAAATTGAAATGGTATTTGATTCAGATGTTTTTGTTTTCAAATAATTATCCTATTTTAAATAATTTTTTCCAGCACTTACTAGTCATCATTTATTCTACTTTATGACAAGAAAGCTCATAGATAGATGTAAATCAAACAGATAAACAGATGGCATGATTATTTCATCTGAAATTAGTTATTTGGAACTTGTGGTAGAGGCCTCTAGTTGCCAGCCACATTATACTCTAGTCCTCTCCTTGGTAACAGAGTACTGCTTTTTATCAGATCACCCTTCTTTCTGGAATGAAAAAGTACATTTCTCAGAATCCCATGCAGGTGGATGTCCTTATAACTAGGTTGTGGACAATGAGATGTAAAAAAATAATCAGAAAGAGCTCACTAAAATGACAACTAGCATGGCTGATACACAAAGTCCAATGGCATTGGAAGATGATGGTGTAACAAATTCCCTAGAAAGAGAAAAGATGAAAAGAGAGAAAATGGACAGAAACACTAAAGACTTCGAGGATTAATCCAGTAGTTTCCATATCTATTTAGGAGACATTCCAATTAGGAGACAAAATGGCAGGGAAGGAGTTATCAAGAAATTATACAAAGACATCTCCCAGAAACAAAGAACATGATTCTCAAGTATTAAAGGAGTCACTACATCTCCAGCCCAACAAATAATACACAAAGGGATAGTAACACTGCAGCTCAGACCAGTGCTTCTCAAATGTGAATGTGCTTACAAATCACCTGGAGATCTTGTTAAAATGCAGGTTCTGATTTTGTACGTCTGCGGTGGAACCAGACGTCTTCTTCTCTAACAAGTTTTCAGATGCTGCTGATACTGCTGATTCCCTCTCAACACTTTGAGTTACAAAATGCTAGCAGATGATAGTAATGCCTTCAAAATTCTAAGAGAAAGTGTTTTGAAACCCAAAACCCTATGTTCTTCCAATTTAAAAATCAATTGTGAAGGTAAAGTCATGTCCAAACACAGGGACCTCAATTGCTCCTTCCTATGCCTGAAGCTAGCAAAATGAGGGATGAACCAAGAAAGAAGACATGAATGTTAGGAAGAAGAAATCTAAAAATGACGGCTTTGATCACAAGACTTAGGCAACAATCTGAAAAGGAAAAACTAAAACACTGTGTAAGAAAATAATTAAGCAAGAGTCCACGAAAATTAATGTGAGTTGTACAAAAGATGACTCATAATAATGATATATACCACTTGGCTCAGCAGTGATCTATTTTATTTTTATACTATTAGCAAATACCACTCTGACAAAATAAAAATAAGCAAAAATTATATGTATGTATAAAAACATGCATATGTCATCCATATTTTCACATATATATATTAATATATATATTTTACATACATAATTGTTTTCTGTAATCAGAAACAATTACAGAAGAAAAAGCTGTAAGAGTTAAAAGTCATTGTTTCTGGAGGGCAAATAGAGATTAGGATAAATTAGAAATTTATTTATCGTTGCAAAACTTTTTAGTTTTTATACAATAAGCAAATATTACAATAGTAAAAATATGAATAAAATATAAAATAAAACAATCTATATGGGTCTTATTTTAATATGATCAAATGTTGAATACTACTGTGAGCCAAAAAACCTGTATACTTGAATTATTACTGTACACATGTTAATGTGGGACATTACATCTGACCTGGAATGTACACAATTATGTTAATTTATTAATTTACCATAAGATGAAATACTTCAAGGTACATATTTTTAACGTTGCTAATAGTAGTAACTTTAAATGTTAGACTATGCAACTCATATATATTTGCATTTTAATTGTAGTTAATGCTTCAACTGGGGGGCTGATGTTTAATTTACTATTTTAGAAGTTTCTGCATTTCATTTTCTATTTGACAGGAGAATCTACAAAGAAAAAGCTGAAACACACATGCTAAATGAATCAGTTTATTCTTACAGGCATGGAAAGTACCGACTGTAATTGATATTACAAATAGAGAAACTTAAATTTTGGCACAATTTTTCCTGATTTTGCAAAATACAGTTTTAAAATATTTTTAACAGTTTTATTTATTTATTTATTTATTTATTTATTTATTTATTTTTTGTGAGAGAAAGAGAGAGAGAGAAACAACATGACAGGGGGAGGGGCAGAGAGAGAGGGAGACACAGAATCCGAAGCAGGCTCCAGGCTCTGAGCTATCAGCACAGAGCCTGATGTGGTGCTTGAACTCTTGAACTGGGGGATCATGACCTGAGAGAAGTCAGTTGCTTAATCGACTGAGCCACCCAGGTGTCTGGCGAAATACAGTTTTAAACACTATTAAACACTTTGAGAAATTATGAAATTATACATTTTATTTATTCAATAATAATGAGACCTTCTTAGAGTTTTAATAAAATTAAAAAATTTTTTAACGTTTTATTTTATTTTATTTTATTTTTTTGAGAGACAGAGCATGAGCAAGGGAGAGGCAGAGACAGGAGGAGACACAGAATCCAAAGAGGCTCTAAGTTGTCAGAGCAGAGCCAATGTGGGGCTTGAACTCATAAACTGTGAGATCATGACTTGAGCCGAAGTAGGGCACTCAACCAACTGAGCCAATCAGGTGCCCCTGTAATAAATTTTTAAATGGAGATAGGGTTACGTGGGTGGCTCAATCAGTTCAGCATCTGACTATTGGTTTCAGCTTTGGTCATGATCCCAAAGTCGTGGGATCAAGCCCTGCTTTGGGCTCTGTGCTGAGTGCAAGGCCTGCTTAGGATTCTCTCTCTCTCTCTCTCTCTCTCCCTCTCCCCTGATCACTCTCTCCCTCTGAAAATACATACATACATAAACGAATAAATGGAAACAATAGTGTTTTCTATTTATTTATAGATTATAAAAACTCTGGTGATACTAACATAATGTTATACTATAATATATTTAATTACTTATATTAATATTATATTAATCATTTATCTGACATGTGGGCTTTTGACCAGGTATTTTTTAAATTTAGAATTTTGCAGATTTTAGAAAGATAATTAGTGGCATATACCATATTTGGCCTAATATCTCCAGTGAGGTTTGGGCAACACTATTATGTCTGCCTATACTTATAAATATTCATATTGCATGGGGAAAATTCAAAGTATATAGACCTTCAGTTTAGTTCTTGTTAGTTTTGTCATTGAATGTAGGTCAAGTCGGGTTTTGCCAGCATATTGGTTAGGAACAAATTTTTTTAGAACCCTTTGGATTTTGGAATTGTGGATAAGGAACTCTGGACCTAGAGTATCAAGAATTAAAAACAATACCTGTCATCAGAAAGTTGCAGAAAATATTTCTTAAAGTTCTTTGTTCTTCCATATCTAGTTCCCCAGGCACTGTATTTGCTTTAGAACCTAGTCTTTGAACCAAAATGTCCTTGCCAAAATTATCTCTGAAACTATTGACATATGTATAAGTATGTAAACTATCCCTTTTTGAAAAGGGAACTCCCAAAGTATGTATGTGTCAGAAAAGAGATTTAGTAAGACCTTTTACTTGAGTACTTGAGACACTTCCACTATATCTTTTGATTTTTAAAATGTAAATTAAATAATTCTACTGCAAAAACTCATATGTATTTAAATTTTTGAGATAATCAAGAGACATTTATTTAAATATTGAAGGAAAATGTATATATACATTCCCTATTGATCTTCAATTAAGAGAAATAGAAAGATTATTGTAATAGTAATAACAAATCAGTAAAAATAATAGCTTATATTTAAAGGACGCTCACTCTGATCCAGATATTGTAATAGAAATTTTGTGTATTTTGTTTCATTAGTCCTTACAACCACTTTATAAGATATGTATTATTCTTATTTAATAGATTAAATACAGAGGCTGTAAAAATAATACATACATACATACATACATACATACATAGGCATTAAATAATTTGCCCCCAGTTTTACAGCTAACAAATTAACCAGAGTATGGAATCTAAATCTCTTTATTGAACATGATATATTTAAGATAAAAAAAAAATCCATGCTGGGAATTGAATTACTTGAATTAGTTGCTATATAAGTAAATTAACTAAATAATATAATTTCCAATTCCACAGCCAAATTTACCATTCTAGATAAACACTAAAAATAGGGGGGCACAGTTTGGCAGGAGATGTCACAACAGCCTAACTAAATTTTCCCTCACTCTACAGAGTGATGTCACATATCAATTACTCACTAATTATATGTTGAATTAAACCATTGGACTGTCTAAAAAAATGTATAGGACATGACATAGCCCTTGTCTTCAAGTAAAGAACTTGCCACTCCACCATCTGACAAAAGTTTTGCTGTCATTTGGAACCAGATAGGGTGGGAGCCCAGATCTCAGATTTCTATTACTGAGAAATATACCATGAGATTCATCAAGAGACTTGGTTTCAACAATTTCACCAAGTAAACAGCTTTTTCCTTTTAATCACAGCTACATGGAACACCCTGCTTTTATACACTTAAATTATCAATATTTTCGTGTGGACAAAGTATAATTCATAACCTATTGGAACTATGCTCAAGAAAATTAGAAAACTTTTTAAAATTTATTTATTTTTGAGAGAGACGAGGGGGAGAGGGGCAGAGGAGACAGAGAGAGAGAGAGACAGAATCCCAAGCAAGCTCTATGCTGTCAGCACAGAGCCCCATGTGGGGTTTGATCTTACGAACCATGAGATCATGACCTGAGCCAAGGTCAGGAGACAGACAATTGACCAACTGAGCCACCCAGGCACCACAGGAAACATTTTAAAAAGAAATAACTGAGAATGAAATTATGCCCCAGTATTAGCAAAAGTTGTATTGGTACTGAGCACAGGAGTATTTTCACAGTCTTCTTTACTTCTCTATATTTATATTTTTCTATAATGATCGTGTAAGAATGTTAGAATAGAAAACTGTGTTTAAATGTGACAATTCCAAAATAAGCAAAAATAATCCATTAGTACAGATATTGAAGAAAAGCTAAAATCTTAAAATCGAGTCAAGGATTTTAGGAAGTAAAAGAGTAGGATAGAAGTAATATATAATTCCCTAAAATATTTCAATTATTGTTTCAAGTATTTATTTCAATAGCTAAAACATATGATTTATAACATTCTTAACTGTGAGGTAGTAAAGGCTAAAAACATTAAAACAGTACAAATGAAAAAATATTTTTCCGGATGCCATGGACTGGAAACACATTACATTTAGAATATGCTTTTCCCTTTTCAACAGAATTGGCTGTCATTTCACTGTCTGGAAGTAAAAAACCAAAGATGACTATTTTCCTATAACGTTTGGAAATATATTCCACATATTTAATCAGGGGAATGGGACAAAGGTATATTCTCTCTTTATATAATCATAGAATAATTTATCGATCCAAGATATATTTCTTGAATCCATTTGGTAAAACTTCTGGTGCTTGGCTGTAAATTATTTCTTGTGTCAACCATTTAATCATATGTAAATTTGTTATAATCCAAGAACTTAAAATAATTCCATTTAATAACAGAATAGACTTCTAAAGCACAAACCATGCTGTAAGTTCTATTTGGTAGACGTTTCAAGTCTGGGAAACAGACTGAATTGCCCATTTAAAAACAAATTTATTTTGTTGAATTTTAAAGACCATATAAAATAAATTCTTAAAATGAGAACATTATCCTTTGCTTCTTTCTCTGACTGGTGATAAATATTAGAGGAGATGACAACCATGCATCACAGTATTTTTATGAACTATGTGAATGACTACAAATGGCGAGTTTTATAAAGGTTCACAGTTACGGAACCACAGTGAATAGAGATGCATCAGCCTGGCTGAGGAAACCAAAGGAGAGAGTGTCCCAGTCCTCAGCAATTGGGTTCTCTTAAAAACGTGTGAAAGCAAACCTCAAGAGTCCACTTTAGCCATCTTCAACACCCAGAGCCCCTACAGTCACCTGGCCAGTTAAGAACTCTCCCATCCCCTCATCTCCTTTGGGATTTTTATGCCTATATGTTTATGCCTATTTGTGTTTGTCTTTGCCTGCATTTATATGTATATATATATATATATATATACACACACACACACACACACACACACATATATATATATACATATATATATATATTTTTTTTTTATTTAAGCTTGTGTTCTTTACATCTATTTATGCATATGTGGGATGTTAACCATTCCCTTCTCATGTCTCTTACAAATATTTTTTCCAATGTGTTTGCCTTTTATTATTATTTTTTTTGCATTTTATATTTACCTTTTTTTTAAGTTTACTTATTTCTTTTGAGAATGAAAGAGAGAGAGTGCATGTGCGTGTGTGTGTGAGACAGAAGCCTGACAGACTGAGCCACCCAGGTGCCCCTGTATTTACCTTTAAAAAAAAAAAATGCACTGATATCTAGTTTATTTCATTCCTTAATTGCTGGTCACATTTAGAAGTACTTTAATTTTTCAGTGTTTTTCATACCTGTTTATATATCTTCGGTCATCTAGAACAGGAGTCTGCAATCTGCTACCCATGGCAGGGCCCACACACTAAATCTATGAGTCATATCTGCCAATATCTGGTTTTGAACAACCCATAAATTAAGAAGGTTTTTACATGTTTAAATGGTTTAAATAGTAATAATTCCTAACACATGAAAATTACATGAAATTCAAATTTCAGTGTCCTAAAGTAAAATTTTATTAGAATACATACTTTTTCTATATCTGTATTTACATGATTTTGCTTGAAAAGTAACTTTCTCTAATATAGGATCCCCTGGCATCAGTATTTCTTTTTCCTTTATTTATATGGGTTAGACTGATTAACATGAAATGCTATTGGAAAAATAAAATACCTTCAAAGGTTTAAATATTCACGTTTTGATTTTCCTATATAATGCTCTCAGGGAAAAGCATGATGTGAATGTGGTCTATATTACTTTTTTTCCACTTTCCATCAAATTTTATTCCAATGAGAATAGACTGTAATTGTTTTATTTTGTTTTAAGTTTATTTTATTTTTGAGAGAGAGAGAGGGAAAGAGAGAGAGCATGAGCTGGGGAAGAGCAGAGAGAGAGGGAGAGAGAGAATCCCAAGGAGGCCCCTCACTGTCAGTGCGGAACTCGATGCGAGGCTCAATCCCAACGACCGTGAGATTATGACCTGTGCCAAAATCAAGAGTTGGACCCTTAACCAACTGAGCCACCCAGGCTCCACTGTTTTATTTTGTTTTAATCACAACTTCTGAATTATGGTCATTAGCTTTGCTGTGAATGCCACAGGTCAGTAAGTCTGTACAGTATCATTTGTTAGAGTAATAGTGTTTAGATACAACACATAATATATTCAGGAATGTCACAGGCATAGCAACCAATACCAACTAGTTTTAAATCAACATACCTTCTCCATGTAATGAGTCAGTTTCTCCATCTTAGATGCTGAAATTGTACTAAAAAGAGATGATTTACCTTCAAGACTTGTTTGGTAAAGGTTACCTAACTTCTGGAAGTCAGAGGGTGAATCTCTGAATGGAAGAGGGATTAATTCTAACCGCAGAACAAAACAGTGGGTTTTGATCTTCTTTCTTAAATGATTAATTTAAGCTTTGGGAAAATAAACAATAACAGGTAACATATACTCAGTATCCACTAAGAGCCGTGCTCTAAATCAAGCAATTTTTATGTTACTTAATTTAGTTATCACAGTTATTCCTAACATTTTAAAATGAAACAGGGGCTCAGAAAAGTTAGATAACTTCCCCCGGTTCACATCATTATCAAAGGATAAAGAGTGATCCTGTTGTCTGTGGATGCTGTATCATCATGGGAGAAGAGGGCCTGACTGCAATTTCTCTACAAGTTTCAACTCTGTCAACAGTGGTCATAACTGAGCATACACATCCAGTCAGCTCACCAGTCTCCCATCAGAAATAAAAAGGATGAACTATACACTGGCACTGAGACATTTAGAGGGCAGGGCTAAGGACAGGATCACAGAAACCCACTCCTCCCTACCTCTCAACACTCACAGCCTGACTCTCTACCTTGAGTCCACTGAGTCAGTCTTGATTCTGCCCTTTGCCCTATTGCCATCCTCCATGATGAGCCCTGACTCTCAAATCTACCTGCCCCATCCTTTAGCTTTTTCTCCTCTCTCCTCAACTCTCTTTCTTTGTGCCCTTCGGATTTCTTGATCCATCTGAAGCAAGAATCCTTAATTACTCAACCTTTTCTCTGAATTTACCCCATCTTCTTGCCTTGGATCTCTCCAGAGAACCTTGCCATCTCTATATCTTTGTCAAGTTATAGCTTGTTATTGTTTGCTTGTTTTGGTTTTCCCCTTATAGCTCTTGTATTACCAGTCTTCAATATTGGCTGAGTATCTTTTTGCCCATCCTGTTCTCCCCTCACCTTCCCTAAAACCTCTTATATTTGAATCTTATGTCATCAGATTAATATCTTGCTACTGCCATTCACTCTCAGATAATTGTCTCTCATTTCTTCATGATCTTAGTTCTTTACTCTTTCTTTCTGACACTATTCTTGTTCTTATTATGTAAGTAGATGATTCTAGCATACTTCCTCTCCTCCAATCCTCTTGGTTTATTTGTTTGTTTCTTAGTTTATATATTTACTGAAAGACAGAGAGAGAGAGAGAGAGAGAGAGAGAGAGATCACACAAGCAGGGGAGGGGCGGAGAGAGAGAAGGAGAGAAAGAGAATCCCAAGCAAGCTCCACACTGTCAGTTCAGAGCCCATCTCGGGGCTCAAACTCACAAACCATGATATCATGACCTGAGCCAAAATCAAGAGTCTGATGCTTAACTGACTGAGCCATCCAGGCACACCCAACATTCTTGTTTTCTACACTTCCTTAGCTACTCATTCCCATGGTAATTCCATAGACCTTGCCATAATTGGTAACTGAACCCCTGCATATTTTAATCCTGTATTTCAATTATTAACCAATACTTTTGATTTTTTGAACTTATTCCCTCCAGAACCCAATGCCAACAATCCAGCAGCCCTACTGGGACCTCTAATCTATCAATCCTTTCAGTGTTCACTGTTCTTTACCTCATTGATGTCCTTTACCCTCATTACCCAGATTAAACAATAAGATCAGTCCTCATACCACACCTACCTAGCTGTAGTCTAAAACCAACTGTTTTTGCTTTCATATATCTTCTGATTATTAAATAAATTCTACACATAAGAAAATATTCTTTGTAGGAACAGGCACATACTACACAAAATATTAAAGTAGTATTTTGGGTGTGGAGGGATCCATAAGGAAGTATCTGTTAAGGTTTGGGGTAAAGTTTGAGGACCCAAATGCTACCATCATTAATATCCCATCATTTTTAGAGTTCTTAACTGAGAGAAGATGGCACAGAAAGAATGAAAGTCCTATATGAAACAACACAACAATTTTATCAGTTCCTTAGAAAGTGTTTAATATGACAAAGCAAAGCTATAGCAAAGACTGAATTTTTTGCATATAGCTTAGATATTATGCCAGATTGGGGCTTCCCTCTTGAATATCCTGAACCTGATATTGGAACCCACGTGTTCATACATGTCTATGGAAGGAGAAACATTACTATGATTGTGTGGAAGATACAAAGCTATTTACTGAAACAGACTTATGGTCTAAAAACTGGATCAGAAATCAAAAAGGACAGACTTAACCCAGCAGGAAGAAGCCCTGTCCAGGCAGAAACAGAGATGAGACAAGAGGCTGATGAATTGGTAGTGAAAAAGGAGTTGAGAAAGAGAATGTTGGGTACAGTAAACTACCAAATGTGGCCCAGATGTTTCATATTCTGAGCAATTGGATTAACAATTCCTCTTCCCAGAAAGAGGAAGTGGGAAAGCGTTTGAGGGCAGAGAGTTTGAATAGGGAAGGTCAGAAGTATTCATTTGTTTATTCAGTACATTAATTTAATCCACTTATGGTACTAGGTATTGAGGATGCAATGATAAATTTCATAAAACCCCTTGCCTTTCAGGGGATATATTTAAAGGGTATAATGGGCTACTAACTACAATAAACTGTGGTTAATGCTAAAGCTTTATAAAACTATATGGGAACCTAAACAAATTAGAAGTCATTTTTGAGGTGCTGGAAACTGGATGAGTTTATCAGAAGCTTTTCAAGATGGACCTTGAGCTGGGGGAGCATTTGAGGTATGTAGCAATTCTTTAAGGTAGTGAAGATAGGGAAGAACATTTCATTGGCTAGAACTACATGAGTAATGAATAGAGATTAGGGTGCATTACAAAGAGAAACAAAATTACCATGTCTTAAAGTATATAGGAATTTCTTTATCCTTAGTAAGATGTTTAGGTAGAGACCAAGGCTTTGTTGGTTATTTACTGGTGTTGAAGAATATTTCTCCTATCTTGTTGCTATCTCACTGAAAATTAGATTTCCATCTTATGGCACAAGATGGCTCCTCTTTCTACCATTGTGCCCTCTTTCCAGAGGAAATGTAAAATAAAGCACAAATCCCATCCATCTAAAGAAATATTTTGCAAATTTCACACATTTCTTCTACTTCCTTGATCAAATATTAGCCAGATGGCTATATTCAGGTAAATTCAGATACAAGGGAGGATAGGAAATGTAATCTTCTGGGTTCATGTGCCCAATTAAAATTTTGGAGGTTCCATATTAAAGAAAAGGAAGAAGATAGTTTTGGGAGGAAAGAAGCAGTCATTGCTACAAATGAGAGTGAATTTTCCCCACATATCTTCTCCATTGTATATGTGGACTTCTTTTTTTTTTTTTTTTTTTCACTTAATAGAGAATTTTCACTGCTCTACACCAAATGAAAGACAAATTTTGGACAAAATGGTGAGGAAAATATCCTAATACCTTCATCTGTGCCCAAGTTATTGACTGAAATTTAGAGAGTTGGCAAATGGACCAACAGACTGAGACACAAACTTACGAATGAATGTGTTCTGGTTAGTTGTTAATACATGCACACACATGTGTCTTCCTGCTCTTTCTTTGGCATACCTCAGACTCCTATCGTAGTTCTACCCTCTCTGTACCTCCTCTAACAGTGACTTATTAGGGCTCAGTCTTTAGGCTCACTTTTCCTTCTCTGAGAGACCATGTGCTTTCACACGTCTCACATCACATGTGCTGAGAATTTCCAAACCTACAGCTCCAGTTTAGACCTCGCATTCTAAGTTGAGATACGTAGCTCCAACTGCCTGCTTGACTTCTGTGACTGACGGCGTCTCAAACTTCACAGGCACCATGCTGGCTTCCCACTTTCTCCCTAACTCCGAATCTATCATACAGGTCACATTATTCCACTGCTAAAAAGCACTTAATTCTCAGTCCCTTCAGAATAAAAGGCAAAATTCTTATCTAGCCTACAAGATTCTCCAGGATCAAAATCCCCACCCTCTCTCTAATCTCATGCCTTACCTCCAAACTCAGGAAAGGCACTCTCACTTTGCTCTAGCACTTGGTTTCTATACGTGTCAGAATCTCTCCGATTCCCAAATATTTGCACGTGTCTTTTTTATAGCTTCCTGGTTTCTTTTTAGCTCAGCTACAATCTGCTTATCCTTCAAGTTGTCGTTTTATTGTCATTTCCTGAGTCCTTCCTCAAAGAACTCCTCAATCTAAACCATGCCTCTCTCTTTTATTCTTCAAGTCACTGTGATTTTTGCTTCAGCACATTTATGTAATTTTTTAATTACATGTTTATGTCTGTTTTTCTCTATAGAACATGGCCTTTCTGAGGGCATGGAATCATCAACATAAACTCTGGGTGAGTAAAGGGAAAAAACAATTTTTTTTCTTGAGTGAAAGGAAATTTAAAAACTGAAGGATCATCTTTTCCCCACTCTATCCCTTTTAAGGGTCTTTGAACAATTCTTTACAAGTCTGAGTCAAGTCATTTTGCCAGATCTGTCTTTGTGATTGCTTTTCTACACCAATGTTACCCATCAGCTTAGAAAGTATACATGTCTCCTGGTGCATTCCTGGGGTATATATCTAAGAATTGCTGGATTACAGGCTACATCTATCTTAGAATTCAGCAAATGTTGATTTGTTTTCTAAAATATTTGCACTTCCACTAGCAGTTTATGAAAAATCCCGCTCCTTTTTTTTTTTTTTTTAACATTTATTTATTTTTGAGACAGAGAGAGACAGAGCATGAACGGGGGAGGGGCAGAGAGAGAGGGAGACACAGCAGGCTCCAGGCTCTGAGCCATCAGCCCAGAGCCCCACGCGGGGCTCGAACCCACGGGACCATGAGATCGTGACCTGAGCTGAAGTCGGACGTTCAACCGACCGAGCCACCCAGGCGCCCCAATCCCGCTCCTTTTTAATATGTCATTGTCAGACTTTAAAATTTTTGCCAATCTAGAGAGTGTAAAATTGTATGTCATGTTTTTAATTTGCATTTCTCTTATTACTAATGAGGTTGAATATGTGTTAAAATGTTTATGGTTTTCTGCATTTCCTCTTCAGGGAAATGAACTTTCATTACTTTTATCCATGTTCCCATTTTGATTGTTTTTTTATTTTTTGTGAATTTTTAATATGGTTTGGGAATTAATATTTTGTTGGTTATATACTGGATAAATAGCTCCTTCCAGCAGGCAGTTTGTCTTAACTTTTTATGTGTCTTTGAATGCAAATATTAATTTTAATGTATATTTTTAGAGTTATTTAACAAAGTATGGTTCATGAACCTTCTCTGAAACCTCTATTACTAGGTGAAACATTTATAATTGTCGTATTTTACGGGTGAATGAAGCTCTTACCATTATTAAGGTCTCTCTTATCTGTAATACTGCTTTCTGCCTAAAAATCTTTTAGGGCAATTAATTTTAGAGTTAATATTCCACTGGTTGCCTTTTTTCTATTTTTTTACTGTTTCTTTTGTGTCTTCTAAAAAGTATCTGACTGCATTTTTTCAATTTAGTCTGATTAGTGTTATCTTCTACATGATGAATTTTATTCATTCAGGATTATTATGACCATCAATATATTAGAATTTATTTCCATTATACTATACTTTCTTTTTTTTTTCTTTGTGCCACATTCCTTCTGGGTTACTTTTTTCCTCTTTGCATCCCTTCTTTTCCATTCAGAATTTTTCTTTATTATGCTATCACTTTCCCTCTGTTGCTCTGTCAGTTCAGAATTTTTATAAATTCTTTTTCAATTATTTTTTTATTTTAGTGATTGCTTTGAAAATTTCACTTGCTTACTTAAGTCTATATATTTGATCTTTTTGCTCTTCTCCTGAATAATATAAGAACTTATATCTTTAACTACTGATGATACCCAGCCCTCCAATACCAACAGGCATGCTAATTGTTGAACAATATTTTAATTCTAAATGGAACCCTCTAATTAGACATTGTTATTGTCTTATACAGTCAACACTTATTTAGAATTATCTGTATGGGTTTTTTTTTCATTCCTCATTTATTTCTTCTTGGATTTCTGGCCTTTCATTTGAATCATTTTTCTTCTTGCAGGATATATTTTAAAATTTATTTTAGTGGAGATCTTTTGGTGGTAAACTCTCCTTTTGGATTGTCTGAAGGCGTCTTTTTCATTCTTATTTGCTAGGTATGGAATTGTATGTATAAAATGTGTAATTTTATTCTCTTCTGACTTCTCTTTTTTTTAATTTTGAGAATTTGGCTGTCTATTGTTACTTTGTAGCTAATCTGTATTCTCCTGATGCTTTTAAAATCTATTTGTCTTTGATTCTGCAATTTTGCCATAAAATGATGATTAGGTGTGAATTTATTTTATTTATATTGTTTAAGGCATTGTACTTTTAAATCTGAAAGTATGTATCTTTTATTAATTTTTGAAAATTCTCTGCCATTACATTTTTAAATCTTTCCATAATTCTCTATGTAATCTCCTTTGGTAATTTTGATTACAATCAATGTTAGAGTTTTTACTCTGCGATTATAATTTCTTTCAAAATTTTCTTTTTCTTCTTGATGGATTCTGAATAACTTTTTCAGAATTGTCTTTCAATTTATTAAATATCTTGACTCGTTTGCCATCTATAGTTTATCGCTTCCAGTAAGTTCTTTTACATTTTAGCTATTATGTTTTTAATTTATATGAGATCCTTATGGATTTTTTTTCAGCAATGTATAACCATTTATAAAATTTTATTCCTTAGTCATGTTTTATTTCCCTCATTTATCTTCACTAGCATCCCAAGCATACATTTAAGGAATAATTCCAAAATTTTAAGTCTGAAAACCTTATTCTTCTCTTTAATGTTTCTGCTTACCCTTAACCTTGGTACCTTGTTTCATTTTGTGTCTTTTTTACTGGAAATTTTTCTGTAAGAAACAAATGGGATTTGAGTTGAAGATCTTGCTTGCTTTTTTCTGAGAGAGAGAATATTTACTTTTCTTTTCATAGGTACCTAGAGGAACATAAACTAATTTATCAGTTAAAGGTTGTGGAGGTTTTTGGTACCTTGAAGTTGAATTTTAACCCAGGTCCTACATGAAGGCTGGTTTCTGGCCATAGCTTTTTATTTCATACTTTCCCCATCCCAAAGTTTCCATACTTTGTCAGACAATCTTCCCTGTCATTCTCACTTGTAGGACAATTTTCCCTCTAGTTTTCTCCTTTTCCCAAGATAGTAGTCCTTGTGGACTCTGACTTTAGGCAGAAGGTATCTAATTGGACTCCCCACTTTTAAGTCCTTGTCTCTTGTTGCTTGCCAGCTCCATTAAGACTTGCAACTCCACTGGGAATCAACACATACCCCTAGGGCAAGCTTCTGGCTTTGAACATTTTTTTAAACACAGTGGATTGGCATTGTCACTTCCTTTCACCTTGTGAAGATTCTCTTTACTTTCTTGTGAGAGTGGCTATCCATTTTATAAAAAAAATAAAATTAACATTTACTTATTTTTGAGAGAGAGAGACAGAGCATGAGCAGGGGAGGGGCAGGGAGAGAGGGAGACACAGAATCCGAAGCAGGCTCCAGGCTGTCAACACAGAGCCTGATGCTCCAACTCACGAACCTCGTGAGTTCATGACCTGAGCCGAAGTCGGACACTTAACTGACTGAGCCACCCAGGCGCCCCATAGTGGTTATCCATTTTAAAAAGATATTTTAATACTTTGAAGGTTGTGTAGGCATAAAAGTTTCAGGATTTATAGTCTTTACATTATCAAATATACAAGTCTGCATGTTCTAAAATCATTTTAGAGTTATAATCATCAATTTATTTTTATTTTTCTATGAAGGCATTAGATAATTTAAACAATTTGTAGTTCTAGGAATAATAAGAGAAATAATAATAAAAAATTACCATGGAAATCAAAGAATTGCTACCACGAAATTATTTTTCACTTTTCTAATTTTCCTTTTTACTTAGTAAACCCCCTTTCTCCACAAAGAAAAACCATGGTCATTAATTCTATTTTAATCTATTAATAATATAGCCACACTATGATTGAGATCACCATGGTACCCTCTGATCCTTGGTGGCTACATAGCATTTTGATCAGACAAAGCTTGGGTACTCAGGAACCATCATAAGCACATGAAAGAAAACCATAATATGACTTTATGTTTTGCAAATGGATGCAGAAAGAGTCTGAGGTAAAAGTTCAATGTGTATGGCTTTTAAGGAGGTCTAATGTGCCCAGATATATCTTTGCTTTTGAAATTATTCCATGCCAAAATGCTTTAACTTGATCATTGTAGTTCATGGTTTATTAGATATCTGTCATCACCTGTTTATCATGTGAAAGTTCTTAATTGAAGTAAACAAATTTCAGAGGTGTAGAACTTAAATTATTTAAGATAATTTATATATTATAATAAGTACCTCATGGTTTTAGGAAATTGGCATTGAATATAAAATAATAGCTTTTAAAACAATTGACATAACTATAGAAATATGCTTCTATGTGTTTATATGGTAACAGAACAATAAACACTTAAAAATTTGCTGGAGAGTAAGTTGGGTGTGTTTGTGTGTGTGTGCATGTGCGTGCAAAGCCATGTGTATGTACGTGACTCTCCATATTTTAACCAGCTTCCCACATTGTATTCTGGCCTGTTAGCATGCCATGACTCCATGTTTTGGAATCTCTTACGAAGTGACTTGTTTTCTGAGAAAACTTTCCATGGAATAAAGAACATTCAATCCAGGTCTCTCACAAACCAGTATAAACTTTTGGCCTGGATTAGTTATTATCTATCTGACCTTCAGTCGGTAATTTTCTAGGAATTTCTTAAATAGATAGAAGTTTTGTAAATGTGATTTGAGCAACTATGGTTTCCTTTTTGGTTTGGGCAAAGTCTTTTTCTTCAAAATACACAACACATAGGAAAAATGGCAAGATGTACCTCATAGTAGGCAGTATCATAATACTAACTTCTCACAGAGAAGTTAAAACCCTTGACAAAGAAGATAACCAGTGAAAAGTGCTGTTCTCCATTGCTTATCACTGTCTTGAGAAATCTTACCAACTGACAGATACCCAGGTTAACTCTCCTTCTCTACTGCTCCTTCCCTACCTTGTTTATCCTCTTTCCTCCTTTGCATTTTCTCAGAACCTTTGTTTCTCTACTTTTCTTCTTCTACTGTCATAGTTCCTGTCCACCAAATGGCCCTCCCAGCTCCACTGCTTTCCAGGGGTGTGGTATAGGTTGACTTCTTAATCCTCTCAGCTTTGGCTTCTTCATCCACAAAATGAGGATGGCAGTAAACAGGAGCAGAGGATAAAAGCAGGTCGTGTACAGGCACTACTTAGTGCCATGCCTGGAGCATAATTAATCTGTATAATAACCTATTATAAGTAAGTAATAAAAGGTATAAATTATACTAATAAAGGCATACAACTGGATAATAAAATGATAGATTATATTAATCAGAAAGCTTTGGATGAGACATGTGTGAAGTCAGATCATGAGAAAACATAGTCCAGGCTTGAATATAACAGTAAACAAATCTAACAGAATGCAATTGAACGACTAAAAAACAGATTATGGTTGTTACTTTTTATTATTTTTCTTTCTACATTTTACATTGCTCCCAGCATGTAGTAAATGATCACTCAATTTGACACCAAAATTTATAGAAAAAACAATGTTTTCAAGTCTGTGATGAAAGTGAGAATAGTCACAGTTGTGCCTACCATTTCACTGAGATGCTACTACACCAATGGACTGAAATAAAATGTGATGGTCTTTTGAAGAAAGTCCTGTTAAAGCCTGTTCCTTCCTTTTCCTTCTCAGTGACCTAATTCCAAGTCAGGTTTTTAATAAACAAAGAGTTTAACTTTGTTCTCAGCACTGGTGACTACTGTAGAGTCTGAAAATGAATGTAGACCAAAACATAGGATTTTTGTTCGCTTAAATTTAAGTTTAAATTTTTTTATCATTTCTCTACTGGACGAGAATAGACAAATTCTACTTCTTGGCGTCAAAGAAAAGTAGAAAAAGTGATGTTCCTCATTGGATATGGTTACTGAAGGTAAAATAGTGTAGTAATTTTTACAAAAATAAAATCATTATTTAAAATTTTACAAAAAAAAGGACTTATTGCTTAGTGGAATTTTATGTTATTTTCTTTCCTAAGACTCTTGCTCAACTTATTTGCTTTACTTCAATCCCTTAGTTCTCAGATTTATCAATGGCTAGGTAATTGATTGAAGTCCTTGGGAAAAAATGTAGATTTCTGGGTTCCACCTCCAGAGACTCTGACAAGAGTCTCCAGATGCAATCACTTATATAACAAACCTCCTCGATCAGGAGTCAGGAAACCATGGCCTATGACCCACAGGCTAAATCCAGCTAATGGGCATAATGAGTCTCATGTCCTCTCTGTCTTTGTAAAGTCTGCCTAAGAGTAGTTTTGACATTTTTAAAGGGAGAAAGAAAAGAAAAGGAGAAAAGGAAAGCATAAAAAAAGAAGAAAAAGAAGAAGAAGAGGAAGAAGAAGAAGAAGAAGAAGAAAAGAAGAAAAGAATGGAAAGGAAAGGAAAAGAAGTAAAAGAAAAGAAAGAAAAGAAAAAAGAACAGAAAAGAAAAAGCAAAAGGGGCGCCTGGGTGGCTCAGTCAGTTAAGTGTTTGACTTTGGCTCAGGTCATGATCTTGCGGTCTGGGAGTTTGAGCCCTGCATAGGGCTCTGTGTTGACAGTTCAGAGCCCAGAGCCTGCTTCAGATTGTGTGTCTCCCTCTGTCTCTGCTTGCACTCTGTCTCTTTTTCAAAAATAAATAAACATTAAAAATTTTTTTAAAAAAAGGAAAGAAAAGAAGGAGGGAAGGAAGGAAGGAAGGAAGGAAGGAAACCAAAGAATATGTCCCACAAAGGCTGAAATACTTATTTTCTGGCCCTTTCAAAAAAAAAAAAAAAAAGTTTACGAGCCCCTGCCCAAGATAATTCTAGTTCATTTGTTCTAGAATATTTAATGACCTCTTATGCTGTGTGCTGTGTGTTTTTTGGACCTAGTAAAAGGGGACACAGAGACCAAAAGAGATAGAAGCCAGTGTCTATCTAGCTCATGACATTGCATTCCATGTGTCCCATGTGGGACAGATAAAAATTAACTTGTAATCATCACTTGTGAACTCACAGATATATCACTGAGATAACTTTAGTGACCTGTTATGAAGAAACTATAACAGGACATGTCTTCTCCAAGGTGACATTTGAACTTAGCTCTGAATACCTAGCTTGGCCATAGTTGAAGATTTGGGGAAAGCATGCCAGAAGAAGGAAGAGCAAAAAAAGGTCCATCCAGGAATAAGTGGGGCGTTCAGAGAGGTCAGTGCGACTGGAGAACTAGGGTAGGGGGACAGCCAGAAGAGGTATGGTCGCAGGGCAAAGCTGCAAGACTGGACAACTTATCGGAAGTTTTATATTTTATTCTAAACACAAATGGTACTCATAGCCTGAAACTCCATTTTCAGATGCATGCCTTAGATATGAATGAACTGTCCATCACTACTCTAAGATATATTAATTCAAATTAAAATGGTTATCTCTAGGGGCTCCTGGGTGGCTCAGTCAGTTAAGCGTCTGACTTCAGCTCAGGTCACGATCTCACAGTGCTTGAGTTTGAGCCCCGCATAGGGCTTTGTGCTGACAGCTCAGACCCTGGAGTCTGCTTCAGATTCTGTGTTTCCCACTCTCTCTGCCCCTCCCCTGCTCTCATTCTGTCTCTCTTTCTCTCTCTCTCTCTCAAAAATAAACATTAAATTTTTTTAATGATTAAGTTTAAAAATGAGAGAGAAATACCTAAAAAACTATAGTAGTATTTGTCTTATAGATCAAATTTGATATTTTTCCTCACTTTGTGTTCTTGCATAATCTTAGGAGATATAAAAGTCAGAATTAATTATAGACTAACGTACTAAAATAAATACACTTAATTCAAATCTGGTATTTAAAGACAATAAAGGTTTTAAAAGTATTTTACTTCTTAGGAAACTATATGTGCCCAAGTCTGAGTTCATTAAAGATAATGTTTTATTTAAAGTTATGATACCAAAATCTTTTAAGTTATAATCCTTAGTCCCTGAGAATGGGTCTTAGAACATACATATTTGTAAGAAATATAAAAGGCAATTTAATAAGAGAGTAATTTTTGGTTTTAGAAAGTTAGCATTCTTCATCGTAACTGTGATATATTATGATGACTTAACCATAAAGGCAAGTGTGAGAACCCAATGAATAATTCATGCCGTCTGACCCTGACATCATGCATTAATTTCATTAGAGCTCAGCTTAAGCTTTCAATGGAAAATCCACTTAAAAATAAACTGAATGGCACTGAACACAAATGGTAACAAGGGCTCTAAAAGACCATCTGGTAAACTGCAGCATTTATTATTTTTAAAAGTTAATTTTGTTTTGTCAAAGAAGAATATAAATAATGCTTAATGTAAAACTTATTCATGGTCCCCACACATTTCTAAATAGAAACATTCAAAATACATTTTCTTAAAAAATCACATCCAGCTGGCACTGTATTTGAAGGGAAACTTCTGGGACTAAGAATATGGTAGCACAAGTTGAGAAATTCAGTGATTTCTCAGTTGCCAGGCAAATCATTAAAGATGCTCATGTCCTGTCGATGTTTGTCTTTCTGATAAGACCATAAGCTTACAAGGATACTGTTCACTGTATAGTACCTCATATTTGTAAGCACCCGGTAGATGTTTGCTAAAAGAATGAATTGATTTTGTCCAGGTGCAAAATACCAAATAAAATATTAACAATGCTAAATTATATGCAAAAGAAAGACACATCATCAGACACATGATAAAAATAGCACAGAGCTGGTATTACTGTCCTCATGCAACATTTCTCGGGGTGCCAGAGAGAAAGTCTGAACTTCGTTTATTTTCCTGAGAATGGGAGTATGGAGGTGAGTAGAGAATGACTCTTGCCTGAGATTTTGTTTTGTTTTGTTTTTTTCTTCAGCCAGTATTAACTGTGGCTAGTACTGGAAGTTAGGTCAAAAATGAGGTGGGTAACAGGAACTTTTTGGTATTAAAAACACATAAATTTTGAATGTTTAGGTACTTAAAGCAGAAATCTTCAGTTACATGGAACATCACTATATGAACCACCTTATTCCTAGATGTACTGGATTGACAAAATGATATTACAAAAATAAAATCTCAAGAGAGTACAAAAGTTAGATATCCATGAGATATGCAGAGGATGGGATGCACAGGAGGGCACTCAAAGAAGATAGAAGGAAAGCTGTCTTATAGCTGCATTTATTAACTTTATTTGTTTCTCTTACTAGAATGCTATATGAGTAAGAGCAAGCAGTGAGTGTCCTGATAGGAGTCTTAGGAACATGGGCCTCATACCTTCTTCTTAAACTCTGTTCAATGCCAGTAGGATTATAATGAACCTTTAAAAGCAGGGGAAGCCCGCCCTCCACCCCCCCCCACCCCCCACCAGAATCCAGAAGGCTGCCTTTCTTAAATAAAATCCAAAACAAAGACCTGGAAACTGTATCATATATAGATATGGTGGGCATAGGCTAAGAAAGGCAGCATGTATGCATAGACCATGTTATTTCTATCCCTTCCCTCCCCTGTTAATTTGGGCAAGAGGCTTAAAGAACAAAGGTTACACTCTCCCTCCAGTTACTTTCATTTTCTCCTGCCTCTTCAATGTTGAAGACCACCCTGACCTCCTTCCTCAGTGATCCACCTCCCCCTTCCTGAGGTCTTGAGGGTGTGGCAGCATTCCAGGCCTGTGACCTGGTGGTTTTGTAGTCTGAGGAATGAAGTCCTAACCAAATGAAATGATTAACCTGAAATGACACCTTCATACCTGAGGCCATCAGTTTAATGCTGTTGATGAGGGGGCGTGGGGCAAGCTGAGGGCAAAATACAGACTGGCACACCTCCCCCCACTTCTCCAGCTGGTGGGGAGAATATGTATGATATTCCTGGAACACTCCTGGCTACCCGAGAGCAAAGGAAAGGGGTTTAAGTGCTTGCCATGGTAATGTGGGAAGCTAAGGCAAATGAAAAATTAAATTCTCTTACTGCCTACAGTCCACTGACAAGTCCTTGAAATAAGCAGAGTGACCTCCCTCTAGGAGCTCAGCTGCCTCAATAATGACACTTCGCTGGGGGGAAAGGGAATCTTGGCTTAACATTATCCCAACCTCGAGGATCCTGTAAGTCTACTTCCTTTATCTCAATTGCCCCAGGATATATGCTGGCAAGCATACTCCAAGCTTATGGCCCTCCAATATACAACTGAAGGGTCTCATGACTGATGTTTTACCAAAAGGTAATAAATGGTGTTTCTCTAGTAACACCTAGTGCCTCAAGGTCCTGGAAACCTTTCCAGACCACCCCCACAATCACCTCAAAACTTCATCACTGTCACTGACCTCCCTCAGTATTTTCTCTTCCCTTGTTCCTTTAGAAATATTCGTTTAGAATAATGATATTATTTTATAAACACGATGCATGTTTATTACAAAAACTTCAATGAACTTAAGAAGGAAAAAAGACAAAAATATAAAATCGCACCACCTGGAAAGAGACATTATCATCATTAGATTAACATAACTCCAGAAATCTTTATGTACATATCTATAGACAATAAACACATTTATAAAGAGGTATGACAGTCTGCATGCTATTTTTAAAATCGGGACGGTACATTTAAGATTATGTTTAAGAGAAGTAACTGAATTGTATAACTGTATAAGTAACTGAATTAAGATAAGTAACTGAATTAAGTAAGATAAGTAACTGAATTGACTGAATTTCACCATCATTTGTTTGAAGAAAGCTTCTGAACTTTTTTCTTTCCCTGACTACTTACAGGCCTTCATAATAGAATAATATGTTCAAGTACAGAATTCACTGAGACTTCTTCATTCATGACTTCATTGGCTTGATTTAATTGAATGGTACTTTTTTCAAAAGAAGGACTCAAAAGTGCTGTGGTCCCTGAGTCCTTTTATATTTGAAAGTATCTGCCTTTTGTCTTCATACTTGAATAACGGGATGACAGCAGCATGTATTCTTTTGGGGCATTTCTGCACACATTTTGGATATGCCTAGTCTGTGTTCTGGCATTAAATGTGGCTAGAATGAAGTCTGAAGCTAGCCTATTTTGCTCCCATTTTTTATAAAGTACATTGCTTAGATGTGCTTAGATGTGGATGTGTGAGGAATTATCTTGGAGGTAATATAACCCATCCAGGATATGCTTAAAGGTTGATGGCTCCATATTAATTTTTTCCTGGAAGAGGGTATTTTTTCACTCTGCAGATGCAATTCTTCCTTCATTTCATGGATCTTTTCTTCATATATATATATATATATTTTTTTTTTCTCTGCATTTTCACGGTGGTTATCTTGATCTTTCCTCTATTAAAGCAATTCCAGTTAAGGTCTATTATGTCCTTTGTTATTTCTAATTTATTTAGAAGTTTATCATCAGTTTTGAATACTGTCTTCATCTTCAGAGTTTTCCTCTGCAATCCTGGATCATCTCATTCTTTGGTTTTATAATGTCTTCTTGCATTATTTTATTCATGTGATAATTATGTTTTCTTTTAGTGAACTACATGGAGAAGTTTCTTCTAATTTTTAGCCTATGTTCTTACGTTAGGTTATGGGTGGCTTCTATATTGCTGTAGTCCCTTTTTGTTTTAAGTCCTTCAGACATAAAAGGACTTCTGGCTAAATCAAAAGCTGTCATTAGCTATTATTGCTTTTATTATTTTGTCTATTTCAACCGATGATATCTTTTATTGATCTGAGAGGGTTGGATGTGGAAAGTAGGTGAAATCTGGCAGATGTCCAACAGAAGAACTCTTTCACTCTATTAGTATAGACAAGAATAATTGATTTTATGTTATCAGCATTTCCACTGCCCACGGGTGAGACATTTTCGCTCTTCCGATAATTTGCAATGTATTTTTGGCTTTTTAGTCATTGTTGTTAAAAATATTTTCCTATCCCTTCATTGTTTGAATTGATTCATGACTTAATAAAATGTAACTAACTTAATACTGGGGGGGGGGGTGGCTCAGTTGGTTAAGCGTCCGACTTTGGCTCAGGTCACGATCTCACGGTGCATGAGTTCGAGCCCCCCGTCGGGCTCTGGGCTGATGGCTCAGAGCCTGAAGCCTGCTTCCGATTCTGTGTCTCCCTCTCTCTCTGCCCCTTCCCCCGTTCATGCTCTGTCTCTCTCTGTCTCAAAAATAAATAAACGTTAAAAAAAAAAAAAAAAAGAATACTCGGGTGCCAAATCTCGATACGTCTTCATTCAGTGATTTAGACTTCTATTCACTTCTTTAAAGGTCAACAGCCACTTCCATACTTTATAAGTTTTATTTACATTCATATAATGAACGTATATTGTCCTGGCACTCTATTCATTTAATCTTCTCATGCTGAAAATATCCCAAATATCTCAGCCCCACTCCCAGTCATGTGGTTTTAAAAGGGCTCTGGGGACGGGCATGGGACCTAGACTCCTCCTCACTTAATTGGTGCATTCCATCATCCTGGCATTAGTGATTTTTCAGCAATAGGGATACATCCAATTCTGGCCAAGAGAGTCATCCCCAAGATTTTAGTGTCAAACTGTTTGGAGAAAGAGTTCTCCCTTCCTCTGTACTTAAACTTGAGAGGATGCTGCTAGAGCTGCTACTGCCATCTTGCTACAAAGAGAAGCCCGAGAATGGAATCAACACAGTGTGGGTGGAATATGGAGAGGAAAGCCGGTTCCTGTTGTTATTTTTGTGGCTGCTTCGATTACATGAACAAACAATACCTCCTTTAAACTCCAGCCGCTTTGAATTAGACAGTTTCACACTTGAAAAGAATATTTCTCAGCTGCTGTTAAGGGGGCTGGACTGACTCACTGGGAGTCAGGAGACTTCAGTTCCCAATCTAACTCTGCCTTTGATTATCTTTGACCTCGTCACTTTATTCACTTGACCTGGCTGTGAAAAGTGGGAGTTAAATGAAACATTCTCTTTGGTATTCTCCAGTTCTATCACTCTGTGAAACAGCTCATATGTGAGCATGTGACTCAAAAGACCATAACATGTCCTGAAGTTCTCCCGCACTGGAACACATGAAGTCTGTCTTCTGTCAACTGTTCACAGAGGAGGAGCCAGGACTCATTCGCACAAGTGCCCAGCTTACCTCTCTTCACGTGTTGGTGTCTCCTGCTAAAACAATCAACAGGTGGCTCTGGGACATGTGCTAGAGCCTGTCTAGCTCTGATGCATGGTCCAGCACTGAGCCAAAACATGTCGTTTCCAGGGGAAACCTGGCTATATGGATTGCTTAATTTCTATTCCTGAAAATGTCACTTTTTTCTTTCCATTTTGGACAATTGCTGTGAAAGGACTTTTAAAGAGAATTATCAATAATGAATTAAACACCCCCTTTAAGAAATATAGACTGTATTTTTTAAAAAGTAAGTAAGCAAACTTAAGAAATACATATTGCCATGCATCTGGCTATGCTTAAAGGACGAGCATTAGCTTTAATGGGGTTGTGCAGGGGTACCTAGTATCCGAGTATATGAGCTCTAAAGTTGGGCAAGTCACTGAAGTTTTCTGAGCTTCACTTGTCTCTTCTATAAAACAGGGATAGCAATATTATATATCTCATAGGGTTCTTATGAACATGAAATGAGAGAATAAACGTTAAATTTTGAGAGCATTCCTGACATGAGTGGTTATTCATGAGCACACATAAGGAAGACACCCAATTATAATATACACATGTATATTAATTATATGTGCATATGTGTATGCACATATCACATTTGTCATGCATGCACACATTTTTATATGCATTTATGGGTCATCTCAAGCTATGAATATTGAATGTGTTATTCTTGCATTTCTCGTTATTTCCTATACGCAATTCCAAAAAAAGTGAAAATTTCAGAAGTCACTTATTTAAATTTAAAATTTTTCAACTTTATGATGGTACAAAAGTGATACGCATTCAGGAGAAACTGTGCTGCAAATTTTGAATTTTGATATTTTCTAGGATAGTGATACATTGTCATCCCGTCTCGTGATGCTGGGCTGGGGCAGCAAGCGGCAGCTCCCGGGCAGCCCTGTGATCCCAAGGACGAACAGCAGACACACTTAACCCTTCTGTACCCAGAAAACCATTCTGTTTTGTACTTTCAGTACAGTTTTCAATAAATTATATGACATACTCCATACTTTATTAGAAAAGAGACTTCGTGTTAGATGACTTTGTTCAACCGTAAGCTGCTGGTAAGTGTTCTGAGCACATTTAAGGTAGACTAGGCTAAGTAAGCTATGATGTGTGGTAGGTTATATATATTAAATGTATTGTTGGAAAAAATAAAATAACTGTATTTTTGACTTACCATATTTTCAACTTTTGATAGGTGTATCAGGACATAGCCTCATCATAAGTCAAAGAAGATCTATAGCTTGTAATGTAAGTTATCTGAATTCTTCATCTAAAGGGATTACCGATAAGTAGGTAAGTTCCAAATGAAACACTTCATCGTCTGCTCTGAGGAAATAGAATACAAATCAGCTTAAAACATTGTGTGTACATATAATGCCTGACTGGAAGTCCCAAGGATCATGGCTGATATAAAAGTGAATGATATTCTAGAATGCTCTGTCAACACTCACAGGGGATATTTTTCATTGAATCTTAAAAGGCAAAAAGCTAAGATTTTTTTCTCATTAAAATATCATTCTGTTATTAGAGGAGGACAAAAAAATCCTGTGTTATGAAACAGTGTTACTTATTGAGAAACAAGAGCTTTATATAACGATTTAACCCACTTAGCCTGTGGAAGTCCAAAGACTATATTTAACTAATTTTCCATTAGTAACTTTCTATTACAGTTTTTATAAACTATGTGAGTATGTGCTCACTTCCAAGTCTTAAATTCACACATAGTAGGAGACAGTCTATAATTATCCTTTTTTTATTGAAGTATAGTTGACTTAAAATGTTATATTATTTTCAGGTGTACAGCATAGTGAGGTAATAATTCTATGTATTATACAGTGCTCACCATGGTAAGTGTACTTACTATTTGTCACCATGCAAAATTATTACATATTATTGGGTATATTCCCTATGCTGTACTTTTCATCGCCATGACTTATTTATTTTATAACTGGAGAGTTATATCTATATATATGATATATATGATATATTATATAATTGTCCTTTTAATAACAACTCAATAGTAAAATCCCTTGTATAAATTTCCACAGCCATTGTCTAAAGAATTCAAGACCTAGAGGTGCCTGAGTGGCTCAGTCAGTTAAGCATCTGACTCTTGATTTCGGCTCAAGTCATGAACTCATACTTTGTGAGATCGAGGCCGTCATTGGACTCTACTCTGACAGCGCGGAGCCTGCTTGGGATTCTCTCTCTCCCTCTCTCTCCTCTCCATCCCCTCCCTCTACCAAAATAAGTAAACATTAAAAAAAAAAAGAATTCAAGATCTATGTCTCATGTTGATTGTAGTTTCAAACTGGCAGATTAACAGCTCTGTTCAGTTTTATTTTTAATGTCCACATTTTTAAGAACATACACTAAAAGTGATGTAAAACTTTAGAACATACAAATTCAAATAACTTACTAAAGTTGTTTGTTAAACTTTGCTTCATAATTTTTTTAATCCTGAAAATTTGCTTCAGTTTTTAAAAAATTCTATTTTTTAATTTGTCTCCAACTTAAGTTTATATCATAGAAGAGGAAAGGTTTCTTTCTGGGTCAATCCACATAGATATTATTTATTTTCTTCTCTACAAGTGTTGGGTTTCCTCTATGAATGAAAAAGGGAATAAGTTGAATCTACACAGAATTAGAGGGGAACTTTTGAAAAATGCAATTGGGTTTGGAACAATAACAGGAAAGACACTTTAAAGTTAAAAGAGAGTGGGGCACCTAGGTGGCTCAGTCGGTTAAGCGTCTGACTTTCGCTCAAGTCATGATCACCCAGTCTGTGAGTTCCAGCCCCGTGTCCAGCTCTGTGCTGACAGCTCAGAGCCTGGAGCCTGCTTCTGACTCTGTGTCTCCTCCTCTCTCTTCCCCTCCCCTTCTCATGCTCTGTCTCTCTCTGTCTCTCAATAATAAATAAATGTTTAAAAATAAAATAAAATAAAGTTAAAAGAGAGCAGGAAATTTTTTAAATGATAAAACACAGTGGAAAATTTAATTTTAACAAATGTCATTTGTTTATGTTAGAGCATAATATTTATATTAAATATTTGACAATATAGTATTTCACTACGGTCAAATAACTTTTTGGTTTGAAGGTGAGAATGCAAAAGTTAAACATCGGATATGCCTTAAAGGCTTGATTTAAAAACTGTGATTTGCATTAAAAAATAACACACTTACTAAATTTATACACAAATTAATTGCATTTCCAAAAAGGAATTGTGGTAACTCCAGGCTTCCATGCTAACAGGTGGTATTAAGGCCCTAGAAGGATATATAACATACAGTCATCTTCAAGAATTCTTCACATATGTGTGTGAATGAAAAAAGATGGAATATCTAAAGTTTGGGCTACTTCTACCTGTTAGGTTCTATAAATTGTCTCAGCACTGCAGAGCCTTCCTAATGGAAATTTGCTCTTTTTCTATCTTTCATATTTAAAGTCCATTTCCCTCTTTTTTATACAGTCCTGATTGCTCAGACTTGCACACATTTATGGAGTACCTCTTGAAGAGTGGACATTTTTTCTAGATGCTGGATTTACAAAGAGAAATAATCTTTGCCTTATTTACCATCCCCTTCTGTGTAGAGAACTATACATCCTTCAAGTCTTACCTGGAGGATTCCTTCCCTCAAGAAGCATTCTCTGGGATCCCTAAGTAGCATGGATAGTGATACGGTTGTCTTGAATTCTTAATAGATTCTGTACAGATAGCTGGCATATAATCCATAGCACTTTAGGCTGCTACTTTGCTTCCATCCCTATCTTTCAGGTCTGCAGAGGGTGGGGGCCATGTTTTATCTGATTTTGACCCTCCCATTCATCATCATGTTTATCAAAAAACAGGCAGATTATTTCTTTGAATGCAAGTTCAAAGATTAGACAGAGTTCCACATGGGAATCCTCTATCCTGAAATGACTCCATCCTTCTGAGCTTAAGACTTCCTAAACTCCGGAAGGGAAAAAATACACTTAATCTCTTCAGTCTGAGCCTATTCCCAAAAGTTAATTTATTACCATGCTGGCAGACGATGTAAGCTTTTGTTTAAATTTTGTTATATAGAACCAATCAAAGATTCACAGAAGTTGTAAAGGTAGTAGGGAGAGACCCTGTGGACCAGTTCACCAAGTTTCCCCGAATGGTTACATCGTACATAAGACTAGTACAGCATCAAAACCAAGAAATTAACATTGGCACAATGAATGTGTAATCTGTGCCATTTTATCAAGTGTAGATTTAATAATGTAACCACTATTGCAGTCGAGATGCAGT
Source organism: Panthera uncia (assembly GCF_023721935.1). Lineage (NCBI taxonomy): Eukaryota > Metazoa > Chordata > Mammalia > Carnivora > Felidae > Panthera > Panthera uncia. The sequence goes on along the minus strand of NW_026057580.1, from coordinate 37,298,069 downwards.
TATTCCATTACCACAAAAATCTCCCTCTTAATACCCTTTTATAGTCACCCATTCCCTCCCCCTACGCTCCCTAATTTTTTCTCCATCTCTATAATTGTGTTATTTCAAGAATATTATATAAATAGAATCATACAAGCCATTATTACATCATTACACTGTTCATATATAACTTAACACAGTCAATTGTTAACACTTTATCGGTAGAAGTGAAATGTAGAAAGCTTACTACTTTTATATCTCTTTACTTTCCCCCATTTATAATATAATTGTTTACAATATTTCCTCCACATATGTTAGAATCACATCAGACAGTGTTATAATTTTGGCTTCAAGTTGTAAAATATAATTTAGAAAACTCAAGAAGAAAAGGTCTTTACTCATATTTTTACCTTTTTGGTTGTCTTTCTTCCTTCCTAATGTTCCAAGATTCTTTCTCTTATTTCTTTACATGCAGCAAATTTCTGTTAGTCATTCCGTTAGAGTAACCAATTAGTCTTCCTTTACTGAAAAATGTCTTGATTTCTCCTTCATTAATGGGGATATATATATATATATTCCTCTGGAGAATACTGACTGATACACTGGTACACTAGATATGCCACAGGGCTATAATAAATAATTTTTAAAACTTACAAAAAAAAAAAGAAAGAAGAATGAGGGAGAGAGAAGGTCTTTGTAGTAATAGCACAGGAAGAGATCAATAGAACAATGGAATGGAATAGAGCTCAGAAATGACGTTTATGAATATATGGGAACTTTATCACACAAAGAACACCACAAACCAGCAAACTTTAAGGAGAAAAAAATAGGGCCGAGTCTCTAAATTATAACCTATACAAAGCTGAACACCAGATAGAGACCTGAATGAATCAATAGATATGTCATTAAAATTAAGAAGTTTTCTTCATGTGCAGATTAACAGCTTGGTGACAATCTGTCAGACACCATTTATAATGCCTAAAACTGGGAGAAATTTTTTTGATTTACAATCATTAGTAGAAATGCAAATATAAATAGGTTTTTGATTTACAATCGTTAGTAGAAATGCAAATATAAGTAGCCAAGAAATATAGGGTCAGATGCTCAACCCTGGAGTGATCATAGAATAACACATTATAGTAATGATATTGGAAAAGATTAAAGTAAGATAGAGCCAAATACTGGTGAGAATATGAGGGCACAGGATGAAAACTGTACTGTACCACTGTAGGAGTATACATGAATACATCCTGTCCTAAGAGCATTCTGAAAGTACTAATAAAATTTTGTGTATCTTGGGATTGGGACTCAATTTGAGATTGGGACTCAAGACATCAGACTACTCCTGGCTCTGCCAGTCATATAATTATGGATAAACTAAGGAATCCAAGAACTTAGTTATATTTTGTTCAATTTCTAAAATGAAACAGTGGAAGCAAATTCTGCAGAATTTGGAAGATGGGGGTATATAATGAGGAAAATTGCCAAATATGTACTAAAAACAAACCAAGAATAGGGTAGACAAAAAGGTAGTGTAAGTTTCTCCCAGCAGATGTAGGAATGTATATCTTATAGGTAGAAACTACATGGAGAGCCCATGCATTAGAAGCACTAGGATATGGGCCTCCAGAGGCTTATTTTCACTTTATGGTTTGAAAATATGTAGTTTACCAGAATAAATGACATCTCTGAAATGATTTTTTCTGGAAGACAAAGATTGTTTCTCATGTTTCCCAATCTGAGTAAGAAAATGGTATTACTATTCCCTCTGTTTCCCACTCCAAGTATGTACTCATTTTCTAGTAAAGAAAAAAATGCAATACAAATATGTAATACCGTCCTGAAATCGGATGCTGTCAGTGGTTCTCCACTGAAGGTGGTTGTGCCCCTCCCTGTCCCAGGAACAGATGACAATGTCTGGAGGCAGTTTTTGGTTGTCTGAGCTGGGGAGGGAGGCATTGCTGCTGACATCTACTGGGTAGAGGACAGGGATGCTGCTTAAACATCCTACAATTCATAGGGCTGCCTCCACAACAAAAAATTATCCCACTCCAAATGTCCATATGGCCACTGTTGAGAAACCTTCTGTAAACTATCGTGTCATCATCCATTTACATCATGCCTAATCCTAAAGAGCTCTCCTAGGAAACGTTTAGTAAATCTTCCTGCATTTGTTGTATAGATAAGACTATAGTATGAAATATATGCATGTGACTGTCCCTCCATTTATTCATCTGTCTGTTTTTTTTTTTAAATTCACTCAACTGATGTGCATTTAAATGTTTACCCTGTGCTAAGAATCAAAATATTCCAACGCCAAGGAAGACTTAAGACCTAGTCATTGCTTTGGAGACAATCTCGATTTAGTCAGTGAGATATGTCAAAAGTGTTATGATAAATGCTGTAAAAGAATCATAAGATGCTGACATAGAGAAAAGGCTAATTGTATATTGCTATAACACATAAACTAATAAAATGTGATAAATCATCACAGCATTTCATCATGTTAGATAAATTGTATATATAAATCAGAACAACAAAAATTTTCATTATTTTAATTTTACACTTTTTAAGTATTTAAAAAAGAGTCATTGCTCTTTTCTGAAGTTCTCCAAATAGATTGTAAAAGCGTGTGTGGTGATTCATCTATTAACACGCTATAGAGGATGGTCAACACAATGACACATGTCGTATATAAGGTGAGATTAAAAAGGTTTGCTCTGGAAAAGCAGCATGAAGAGGGCCACTTTTGCACACATGTGCATCAGAGAGTGAGCCATTAGTACATTAAAGGATTCAGAAAATCAAAGGATGGAAGGAGAAGTATTATCTTACATGTCAAAAGAGAGGAAAAGAATGAGAATATGGCCCATAATATATTCAATATGTGCTTCTGCGGATTTGGAAAATCTCTGTAGAAAGAGGGCAGACTCTTTCTTACTTACTTCAAGAGCCACTCATCAAAGTTTTCCTACTGCAAATCTCTTCCATTCCATTTCTTTTCCAAATTTCTAGAAATTGAGTATGAAAGCTGCTATTCAAATTTATGGGTATTCATTCATTCATTTTGTTTGTTTCCTTCTTTCTTTCTTTATTTTTCTTTCTTTCTTTTTTTTTTTTTTTGTAAATAACTTGGAGATAAATTTGCCACATGGGAAGAGGGACTCCAACAAGCAGTGTGGCAACAGGTTTTGCCTTCTTAAGCAGCATAAGTCTCAAGGAAGGAATCTCTGGGCAGGAAGTGGTGCAGGAAGCCAGTACTCTTTTGGAGCTGGCCAGGAGCGCAGGGAGATACTCTATGCTTCCAGCATCTCTGGAGAAGTGATGGTGAAAACATCTCTACCTAGAAATCCCACAGTGGCTCTGCCACAAGTCAGGAAAGTGCTGCCTTCAAAGAGTTTTGTGAGTTTAAAAACTATGCTGCTTTTCTCTAAGCCTATGTGATGGGGTGGCCCACATTCTTACTGACAGTATCCTCATTGTCTTTAATATCAGGCTAATTGAAACCAGTGGTCTTGCCTCATAAAGAAAAAGCCAAATCAAAGTTAGAAAGTAGATTCAAGGACTGAACTTGTGTGTCATAAGCTGATGTGTTTCCTGAGACATCTGACCAGACAGAATCAATAAAAAGTTAAAGACTTTGACATAACACAGGCATATGGAACATCTGATGTATGTGATTTTCTTTTTCTCACTAGGAAAAGTCATAACTGTGCTGTCAGTTTCTTCAAACGGATAGACACGAATACAGAAAACTTTCATGGAAGTAAAATGTATCCATGTACCAGAGACATTGCTACTGTAAATTGATTTCTCAAGGTACATTTGTAGATTTTATTTTATTTACTTTCAAAAATCTTTTTTTAAGTTTTTATTTATTTTTAACAGAGAGAGATAGAGAGTGAGCGCAAGCTGGTGAGGGGTAGAGAGAGAAGGAGACACAGAATCTAAAGCAGGCTCCAGGCTCTGAGCTGTCAGCACAGAGCCTGACGTGGGGCTCGAACCCATGAACCATGAGATCATGACCTGGGCCAAAGTTGGACGCTTAACCGACTGAGCCACCCAGGCACCCCGATTTTATTTACTTTCAGAAGATGTTTTTACTATTTACTCTTATTCATTGTGCAAGTTGGTAAGCCTTTCTACTGAAATATACTTCCATACGAACATGAGAAAGTGGTCTGACATGCTGAAGCCTTCCACAGAAGATGAAGAAAAGCTAAAGCATGTAACATTCTAGAACGTCATAAGCAGAGAAGGAAAAAGTGGGTGAGGAAACTTCTGAGGCCAAAAGGCAGATAAAGATAGCAAATAATGTTCAGCTTGCAATTTAATTTATAAACTGTACAAACCCAGGAAGGAAGAACTATATATGTTATGTGCCTATGTAACTCATAGACTTTTCTTCTGACAGAAAAACTGTCAGAAATGTCATGATGAAAGATAAGAACAATAAAATACATAACCCAGATACCTAAGTCATCCTTTCTCCACACACCCAAGATCCTTAGAAATTATGGCAGAAGAAGCAGAAAGGGACGAATGAATCCTGCGCTGACTTAGAACTCTCTGAAATGTGCTATCAATTTCTTTCTTTACTTTCCTTAAATGTTTTTTTTTAAATTTCTGATTATGAAAGTGATACATGCAAAAAAATCAGAAAAATACAAACAATGATGAAAATCAAACATATTGTTACCACCTAGGGCTTAAAATATATTCCTCCAAAAACATTTTTGTCTTAATATTAAACTAAAGAATAATTGCAGGTGGTAGTGTTGACTTTGCAGAACTGAGTTCTCAGTGAATCTGTATCCTAGGCAGCTTACGCCAGCTTCCTATTATCTGTAGGGACTTTGGGAAGCCCACCAAGACATCCCAGATAGGGGAAGAGAATGGATGAGGGAAAGAGAAAAGAGGAGAAGGAGAGAAAGAAGGGAAGTTTAAACTTAAGTTTAAGCATACATTAAATGAGATGGAATAAGATGATAATATTTGGAATATCAGTTCTCAGTATGTGAAGAGAGGGTCTTTCAGGAACCCGGAAATCATGTTCTATAGATGGTTCCTTACTTCATTTGCACAGTATTTTCTAAGTTGTATCTAAGAACAAAAATGTTACAGGTCTTTCTGCTAAAGAAGAGCATGGACATCCTAGTACCAGTGGATGAATAAAAGACCGTGTGTGTGTGTGTGTGTGTGTGTGTGTGTGTACATGTTGATTTGCTTATTTTTAAGATAATAATCATTAATTTTTATTAACAGCTTTCTATATGCCATGAACTATGATAAGAGCTTTAGATGCATTATTTCATTAATCTTCTTTCTCTCATTTTATAGATAAAAAACTAAGGTGTAGGAAAGAAAGAAAAGACATAGCCAATGGTTACAAAATGGCAGAGCTTGAATCCAAACCTAGGTTCATGTGGTACCAGGCCCATTACTCTCAACCACATTCCCTATTCCTTTCCACTCTCCCCAACATCTGTGTGGACCCATTTATTTTAAGAATATCTTTCAATCATGTCTCCCCAAATTCTGAACATTATTGAATTGTTAACGCATTATAAGACATTATTGAAAAAAATGTACTCTATAGAAAGGCCAATGAAGACTCTGAACAGCCAACTGGCATTGATTAATACTTTGTTCATAAAGTATTACAGCTTTCAACCATTGGTGGTGATAGGTAATGGCATATTTGTTTCACAAGTTTGCTGCTTTTTATTACATCTATTCGATATCATATTTTAAATAGGCATCATGTCATAGAATCTAAACTGTGATCATTTTGGGGCCCCTGGTCTTTCAAACATAGCCATGTGATCCTAAAGACGTTGATAATATATAGACAAAAAAAAAGCTTCAGCCTCAGGTCAGACTGTTCTCTCATGGCCTTCTCTTCTGCCCCACTCTGGGCCTTCCTTTCACTGCATAAACTCAGTTTGCGGGAGAAAAAACAAGGTTCCATCATAATTATTAGTATTTCTAAGAAATGTCAGTAGCCCACCTGCTTACTATCAAGTTGTGGGGATTTTCAGTTACTGTAAATAGTGCAGAATCATTTGCTTTCAGAGCTGATGTATAAAATGTTTCTCCTCTCACTCTGGTTTCACTTTTCCTACTAGAATTTTACCCATCTTCCTCTGGGACTTCTCATTGCCCATGCCAGGCTTGATCATAACCCTCACTGAGAATTATCTTCATCATCTTTTAACACAGTTACCCTTTAAGAGGGGAAGACTTCAAATCTAATGCCTACTGCTTGGCTCATTACAAAGAAAGAGACCTGAACAGATTCCCTTTGTTTCATTAGGAACTGAGAGTTAGACCAATTGTTTCTCAGTGGACACTTGGGCTGTTTCTTGCTAAGTGACAGTTCTCTGGCTAAGCATACCATGCGCCTTCTGGTCAGAAGCCAATGAAGGCAGGTCAAAGAAGGAGTCACTTGACAAACCAATCTTCAGGCAGTTGGCCACATGAGGACATGAGGTAGTCTAGTCCCAAGAGCCCAGGCTACCTCTTTCTAGTGGAGATTAAGACTCATGTAGAATTCCAAGCATATCAGTGCTGCTTGGAAAATGTACACTTTCCAAATTAATCAAAACCCAGGTTTGTTATGGTTCCTCCTACTGGGCAGTATTTCTTTTGGCTTTGATCTAAGAAACAGTTGCCCAAAATAGGATCTCCATTCTGCTAGAGTCAAACTCAATTGTACTGTTGATCTTAGAGTTTGACCAGTTTCAGAGAGAGAGCTGGAAATAAAGGATCAAGGAAAACTAACAGCTTTCTCAGGATACAGACTGGAACACACGTGCGTCAGGAGCAGCTTTGCTGACCCAGCTTCTCCTTCGAGAATTTGGCTTGACTTTGAGGGGTCCGTTTTCAGGGAGGTGAATGAAGAGTTGGCAGTCTGGCTCTCACTTACTGTAATTGAGTCAGACAATTAAATTGCCTCCCAGTTACTGAAAATGTAAACCACATACACCGTATGTAGGTCACAGCATTCCAGTGGTGCGTGTCCGGTATAGTGACTTAATGCCTGGATATGGACAACTCTTTTGAGTCAAAGCAGCATAGCATGCTGGCTCAGCAGATGCACACGCACGTAACAAGGGCATCACTAAAGGTCTGTAGGTTTGGAAGATAGCCTAGAATCAGCACTCCAACACATGGGTTTATTTAGACAAAACAATGTGTCAGCTTATTGTGCTATAATTTTTGGATAGCTTTTATTAAAATTTTAAAATGAACTGTGTCAATTAATGAGCCCCTTCCCTTACACACAACCTATAAAAATCTCTATGTTTTTTCCAAACCAAAGTTTTACTCAGAGCTGTAAAATGAAAAAAAAAAAATTACACCAACAAAATACCTAAAGTAAACAGACAAATGTTTCAGTGTGTAATGTTAGACTTTGGAGACGGTGGACTTCACAACATTATCAGAACTGGGGGAAAGGTTTGGATTGTGTCTATGTTCAATATGACAACATTAAGGCCAGTACAGTCCCTTGATGATTGTTAGTATAGGTGCTAATGAGGAAGAAATGAATTTTATCATTAATCTTGTTTCACATCAGTGACTGTTTTCACAGCATATAGAGTATCTTGTCTCCTAAATGGACTACAAACAATAGACTGGTAAAAGTTTCACTTAAAAAATTTCCTTGATCTGTGTTTGGATTTTCCATGGCAACTCTTCAATCTTTGGGCTGTATTCTTCTCCAACTCCACATGCTTTTTGACATCTGGCCCCATCATCAAGTGTTGCAGGTTTAAAGAATGCAGTTTTCCTATGCTAAGAAAAGCAGAATTACCAAGAAGTGTGTGTGTATGTGTGTGTGTGTGCACGTGTGTGTGCCAGGGATGTTACCTGTGAAAGCATCCTTATAGACCCTTATTTCTTTTTTTTAATTTTTTTAATTATTTTTTTGAAATTTATTGTCAAATTGGTTTCCATACAACACCCAGTGCTTATCCCAAAAGGTGCCTCCCTAATACCCATACCTACCCTCCACTCCCTCCCACCCCCCATCAACCCTCAGTCTGTTCTCAGTTTTTAAGAGTCTCTTATGCTTTGGCTCTCTTCCACTCTAACCTTTTTTTTCCTTCCCCTCCCCCATGGGTTTCTGTTACGTTTCTCAAGATCCACATAAGAGTGAAACCATATGGTATCTGTCTTTCTCTGTATGGCTTATTTCACTTAGCATCACACTCTCCAGTTCCATCCACATTGCTACAAAGGGCCATATTTCATTCTCTCTCATTGCCACATAGTATTCCATTGTGTATATAAACCACAACTTCTTTATCCATTCATCAGTTGATGGACATTTAGGCTCTTTCCATAATTTGGCTATTGTTGAGAGTGCAGCTATAAACATTGGGGTACAAGTGCCCTTATGCATCAGTACTCCTGTATCCCTTGGGTAAATTCCTAGCAGTGCTACTGCTGATACACCCTTATTTCAATCCCTTCCTCATACTTAGCAAACCATGCTCTTAGAATTATATTCACTATTTAATGAGGAAACACAGTGTTTTTCTGGTGGGCTTGCTCTTAGGTAGGCATTCTAATTATGAGGCTATCTCTGGAAGCACCAATCTTTCTCCTACAGTATTGGGTTAAGAGGAAAGGTATAAACCTGTGAGGTTGGCTATTTTTCTGCCACCAACTCTTATTGTTTCCATTTTGAGTGTCACAAAAGGACACGAAACTTCTCAACTTTGGAGTGGTTTGTTCTTGCTAGTTCCACCTATTCAGAGCTCTCGCAAAGCAGCTTTCTTCTTGAAGCTTCTCTCACTCAGAACATGCACCCAAGAGCTCCATGAAAAAGCTGCACATTGGACTATGTCCAACTCTATATCTTCATATAGTGATAGGAGAAAATGCAACCCTGATGTGAAAAAAAGCCATTATTCCAAGTCCAATTTCTGTTAAATAATTTAATTTTTTGATTTCTTATTTAAAGTATGAATTGTTTATAGGGAAGTATGTAGTGTTTGAGGAAGTTACGGATTAACATGGGTAATGCATGTACATTCTAATTTATTTTATGTTATTCTTTTAAAGTTTATTTTTATTTACTTCTAGTGAGAACATGCAAAAGTCGGAGAGAGGCAGAGAGAGAGGGAGAGAGAGAATCCCAAGCAGGCTTTTCACTGTCAGCCTGGATTCACAAACTATGAGATCATGACCTGAGCTGAAACCAAGAGCCAATACTTAATGGACTGAGCCACCCAGGTGCCCCTGTATGTCCTAATTTAGACCAACTGACATATACATATAGAACACATAACATCTTAGAATATATTTCATTAAAATCAAGGTTCATGTTCCTATGAAACCTTAACAAGATTCTATATTATTCTTGTTATATAGAAATCTTTGCTATACAATTATTTGTTATAAAGAAGCTCTTATATAGCCAACATAAACAAGGCATAAATGGAGATGAAATTATTGCATACATTATAATTCTGAAAATTAGTTTAAAAATGTTATAATGAATTTTAAAAGATGCCCAGATGCCAAATAAACTTACCCTCACAAAAAATCCCCCAAACACAGAACATACTATCTGATATATTACCCATAAATACAATAAAAAGCTTTTATTAACAATGACAATGAATACACAAACCCCTAATCTTATCCTTAATGAGAAAAATTTTACCAAGTTAAAGACAAATACAATTTAGTAGAGCATTCAGAAGAAAATTTGGTGGGAAATAAAATGTTCTTATTTGAAAACATGTCAATAATTTTCAAATTATAAGATGATATAATACTAACAAAATCCCAATGAAACATTTAAACAAAAATGACAGAACTATACAAAAATCATCTAGGAAGACCAGATTTGCTCCCATTCCTCAAGTACATGTCCAAAAGCTAGCACCATTGCTCATCCTTCGGGCTATGAACTGGGGAGGAGTGTAGCACCCCCTCTCCCCCCACACACATAGGAAAATGTCCCACCTTAAACAGTGGAAGACTCCAAAAACAGATGATCAAACAGAATTAAAAATTGTGGTAAAGCAAAGTTCAATACCAGGGAGGCAGGCAAAACTGGTGGCAACATAAAAGGAAGGAGATACCAAGTCTCAAGTAGTGTGCCAGAAATCTCCAAATCCTGGAAGTTGAGAGAAAATTTAAGTGGGAAATAGTACATTAAAAAGGATCTGAAGAAACTAAAACAGGCCTGCTTCTTGTCACTTGACCAACCAGCAGGCAATATGTGAGTGATTTGGCACGGATGTCTAAGAACAAGCAGGGGAAGAAAGAGAAATTTGGGACCGAGAAGAAAGGGGTGACTACCTTCATCATTTGCTAAAGCACATTAACAAAGCCATGTTAATTCAAGCAGCATGAAACAAGTGCAGGGAATAGACAGAATCTAGTAATGATAAATATAGAACAAAGAAAGCACCACAATGTAGTTTCACCAAAGGTGTTTTTGAAAGAACCAGTTAGCAGTTTCTATCTCACATTTCAGCATAAAATAAAATACATTTCTGAGAACATAAAGAATTAAGTTAACTATGTTTAAAAACAAAAGAAACAAATAAAAAAGGAAATGAAAATTTACTAATGCAATGCCTATTTATGGAGCACCTACCATGTACCTGGTGCTATTCCTTGTTCTGAGGATACAACACTGATAAAAGTCCCTGCCTTCATGGAACTTCTATGGTGATAGGGGGAGATGTGCAATAAACAGATAAACAAGTAAAATCAAAGCTATGCCCTAGGTGGCAAGACTAAAAGACCATTATAAGCAGCGAGCACAAAGGCCCCATGATGAGAGCATCCCTGATGGGTTGGGGACAGAAAGTTATTCAGTGTGGCTGGAGTGAATTAGTGAGGGGCAGGGTGGTAGGAGATGAGGTCACAGGCACAGAATGACACGGCATTGGGCCAGGACATTGGAGGTCACTGTGGGTGAAACAGAAAATCACTTAAGAGTTTTAAGTAGAAGAGTGAAATCATCCAACCTATATTTTAAAAAGATCCTTGCCTACAGGGATGCCTGGGTGGCTTAGTCGGTTAAGCATCTGACTCTTGATTTTGGCTCAGGTCATGATCTCACGGTCGTGGGATTCATCCCTGCATCTGGCTCTGCACTGAGCGTAGCTTGTGCTTTCTCTCTCTCTCAAAATAAATAAATAAGCATTAAAAAAATAAATAAAACAGGTCAATGTCTACTGTAGTTAAAACAGACCATAAGGAAATAAGAATTAAATTCTATTTAGAGAAATCTAAGTGAGAAATGGTGGTGAAAAGTATTCAGATTATGAATGCATTTTAAATGAATGTAAGGACAAACTCAATGAGGATTTTGAGGGAAAAAAAGAAATCCCAAGATGTGTCTAAGTATTTGGCCAGAGAAACTGGAAAAATGGAGATGCCATTTACTAAGATGGGAAATCTGTGGGAGGACCATTTGGGGACATGATTAGCAGTTCACTTTTGGACATGTTAGTTTGAGATTCTGATATGATATCCAAGTGGAGTTTTCAAGTGAGCCATTAGATATAGTTTGCAATTTGAGAAAGAGTTTGGGGTTGGAGAATATAAGTATTAGAGCTTTCAGAACCCAGATAATATTTAAAGTCATGAGATATGAGTAAATAAAGATGAGAGGAGAACAAAGGACTGGGCCTTGGAGCAAACATTGAAGAAATGAGAAATCAACAAAGGAGACAAAAAGAGCCACCAGTGAGGTGGGAGGAAAATAAGGAGAGTGTATGGTCTTTGAAGCCAGGAGGGGAGAAAAAGTGTTTCAAGAAGAAGGCATCAACAGAGCTGAATGCCCCTGGGGGTCTAGTGAGATAAGTAAGAACGGAGCATTGTACTTTGTATCTTGAAGGTGGAAGATGTGGTTGTAGAGTGAAGGTCTGTTTTGGTGGAATCATTGGAACAAAACTTGATTAGAGTGGGATCAAGAGAGGATGGATTAAGAGGAACCAAAGGCAGTGAATATAGATAATCTTTTGAAAAGAGTTGCCCTAAAGAGGAACAGAAAAGAAAATGTCTGGAGGGAGTAATGGATTCAGGAGAGGAATGTTGGTGTCTTTGGTTGTTTTTTAAGAAGAGAGAAGTTCACAAATGGGAATTACATAATGAAGAAAAGAACTGGTGATGCAGGGGAAACAGGAAAATTATGGAAACAATGACCTTGAGCGTGTGCAAATGGATTCTACTGTAAAAGCGGTTGACCTTTGTTAGGTGCGGGGCAGTTCATCAATAGTAACAAGAGGGCACAGGTATAGGTAACATGGTTGATGTGGTGGTAGGGCCTGGCAAATAACGTTTAATTGGTTGTGGTAATTTTCAGTTATGTCTATCAGTGATTCCTCCCAACCCTTTATTCACATGCAGTTTCTCACTTCAAGAGGTTGAGTCTATTTTCCTTCTCTTGAATCCAGCAGGTCTTGTGTCTTGCTTTGACCAATGGAATAAGGTGGGAGTGATGTTTTGGGATTTCCAAGCCTGGGCTTTAAGAAGTTAGCATATCTTACTTCCTCCTTCTTAGATCCTAGCTGCCATGCTCTAAGGAAATCCAGGCTATTGAATACTTAGGAGATTCATGCAAAGCCATGGGGGATGAGAGGCCATTTTGGAGATCTAGGCCAGCATGTCTCCCACCTAAATAACCCTAAATGCTGCACATTGTATGCACCTAAATAACCCTAAACAAGAAGTTCTCAGCCAAACCCTCCCTGAATTCCTAATCATTTTTTTTTTTTTTGTATTACGCCATTAAGTTTGGGAAGCTTTGTTAGGCAATAATAATTTATTGAAATATCAGTGAAATTAATTTTTTTTTCACTTGAAAGTGGGGATGTAGAAGGTGCTAGGAGTTTAAGGGGAGAGGAGAAGATATGAAAAAGTCAGAGGAGGAGATTTAGGGAAGAAATAGTGCTATTGTTAGGAAACACGAAGGTGAATCTGAAGGGAGAACAGTGTGTCTGCTTTTCTCCAGCCATATTCAGCTACACTGGTGCAGGCTTCGACGTGGGGAGGGTTGGATTTCAGTAGATTGGTTTTGTGCCAGGTGAGTGAGGTGAAGTGCATGGAGGCAAGTGGAGGGTATGCAAGAGAGGGATTATAATGAATGGCCATGGAGTTCCATCTCACAGGCAAATAAATCTTAGGTTTTCAACTACTTATCTGCTGATTTAGAAGAAGGAACACAATGGGGCACCTGCGTGGCTCAGTTGGTTCAGCGTGGGCTCTTGACTTCAGCTCAGGTCATGATCTCACAATTCATGAGATCCAAGCCTGCCTAGGGCTCTGCACTGACAGTGTGGAGCCTGCTTGGGATTCTCTCTCTCCCTCTCTCTGCCCCTCCGCTGCTCACTCTCTCTCTCTCAAAATAAATACATAAACTTTAAGGAAGTAAAACAGAAATAACACACTTTGTCAATCCACATTGAACTCTACTGGGAAAGTATTTGTACCTGTATTTATTTGGCTCACCTCATAACCATTTTTTAATATTTTCCCAAGAAACTAAGGAAGTGAAAAGTAAAATATTTATTTTCTATTACTTGAGGAACACATCATGCAGTGATTTTTGATGAGATATTATGGATTGGAAACTGTTTGAAGTTCTGTATGTAATTTAAAAAATCCTTCATAGAGCATGGCCGAGTGCTTTGCAAGGTAATCTAGAAAAAATTATTTAAGTGAATTAATAAATAAATATGTGCTTTAGTTCTACTCAGGTTTTATAAATAACTCTTTTTAATGGGAAGGTCAGACTTCATTAAATGTGAACTTTTCTAGTTGTGTACTCAGGCTAATGAGGACACTTGGTCCACAGTCGACACTCAGTATAGGTTTGTTGGCTGGGTGAATGAATGATCTTTCTGGTAAAACTCACAGTCTCATGAAGTAAATAAAAGGTAACCCTTGCTAAAGATTGTTTCCAATAATTTCCACATACATTTATAAAACGTCCAGTATAAGAGGGTTTTTCTGACACAGAATAACAGTCTGACATTTCAACTTCTCTCCAAATCTCACTATGCTGATTCCAAGAAAGTCAGTAACAGTGTCATCTTCAAATCCCCACTTATTGTATTTGCTACAATTGATTTGCACTGTATTCCCAAAACCACGGGTACTTGGGTGAACCACTGACAAGATACGGAGCTATCCAAAGTCACACAACTTCTTTAGATTGCTTCTTGTCGTGCAGTAATAAAGTGGGGCCTGTTTTGAAAGGTTAAGACATGTTGATTTAAAGAGAACATTTTTTTTTTCTGGTGTGAATGGATACAGACTTTTCCATTTCATTCCAGAAAATGAGTAAAAGTCTACTAATGTACCTGCACTTCGGGAAGATTCCAATTTCATGACTCAGCCAAGAGGGGAATTAAGATTCCCAAAGTAAAAAGTGTTTAATCTGCCAAGGATAGACAATTGATGATCCTGTGCTTCATCATCCATTAACACTTACTTTCTTCAGAGAATTGCCATTATCAAACTTTTCAGTTCTTTTTCCAGAAAAGAGTATTACTTACACACAATATCATGGTGAGGAGAGAGATGGTTGCACAGCGACTAACATATGAAATATGATTTATTCCAGCAGTTTCAAAACCTGGTCATATGAGTTACCAGCAAAGCTGTTATAAAATAAATATTCCTGGACTCCCCCCAACAAAGATTCAAATTCAGGTGGATTGGGGAGAGGTGCAGGTGGATTTATTTATAACAAGCTCCTTGGGTGATTCTTCTCTAGCCAGTCTGGCACTGGTTCACTGACAGGTCTTTACAAACCACTGACTTATTCAACTTAAATATATGGCAGCTGCTTGTTTGTGTGACTCTATAAAGTGTGAGATGGTAATAAAATATGTTCTTTTCTCTGCACTATAGCAGATGCATGACTGTTGCTGTCACATATAAAACAACTGATACTTTTAGTTCCGTATTCAACTTTGCAAATATGTATGACCACCCAGTGCTTGCTAGTGGATTTCTGTTCATCTCATATGAGATGAACTTCTCATTGATTCAAGGGAAATAATTCTAAACCATATGTAGTCTGGTTGTCATTCTCTATGGTACTTGTTGCTTCTTCAACACCCAACAAATCCATGATTCTAAATTAGAGAGCCACATCCCCCTTAAGGACCATACTGTCATCTCAAAGTGGTAGAAAGAGCATACGTTGCAAGTCATATTCAATGTGATACTCTAATTTTTAATTTGGGGAAAAGGTTGTTTTTATAATATAATCTACAGAAAAGAAAGCTTAGCAAAATCTTGAAAAGTGGGACTACACAGAAGATAGTGGATTCCTCTGGGAATCCCCCTCCAGAATAACACATCAAAATTGGCAAGGATTGCAAAAGCATCCGTGTCCTATAGGTATCAGAAGAAATGTATTACAAAATGTGGATCAACACTGGTTATGTGCTCGCTGTTTGTTCTGTTCAACCTTGAGGCACTGTGGGTTTTAACATCTTTCAACAGCTGCTCTCTGTGACTCACTTCTTTCCTTCCTACCACATTTTCCAGCTCCACTAGCCCCTTTCCTTTTTTGCTACTTCTACCCAGATTCTAATGCTCCTTAGCTCTGCCCACAGTCAGGATGATTAAGACACTGTTGCCCAGGAGGGGTTGCCACTTGAGGCCTGCGTACTGACTTTCAAATTAATGAGACAATTGTAGAGCTCTCTTCTGCAGTCCTAGGATAGTTACCGATTGTGTGTTGAAGCCATTTACCCTGAAGCTTAATCCATAAATTTGTAGTGAAAATGAAATAAAGATCCAATGAATTATGTTTGACATCAAACACCCATTACATTTGGCATTTGGAAAATGTTAAACCACTGTAAAATAGCTGAATTTCATTTGCCAAGCATTTCCATTACCATGATCTTTTGTTAGAAAACTCAAAGCCAGTCAGGGAAATTTAATGTTAACGAGGAAATGAATGCACACACACACACACACACACACATGTATTTCATAAGTGTTTGAGCTTCTACCATCAAAATGTCCCTCTTTTTCTGTTCCATTTTAGCAGCAGAGAAGATTCTGAATTTAGGTGAACAAAGCATATGGCATATTTCCAGTTCTAAATATGCTTTTTTACGAATTCTAATTCAAACTTCCCTTTGTTATCAATGCAATATACTCTTATTTATTTTTTGTATTTTATAGATTTTTTTTTTGTCTTAGTGTGGTTGACACACAGAGTTACATTAATTCCACTTCTTCCCTAGACGTTATTCTATGGTCGGGCTTCTATTTTTCTAGCAGGAGAGTAAGATTGAGAAAGATTAAGTGACTTGCTCAAGGTCACACAGCAAATAAGCAGCACAACCATCACTAGAAGCCAGATCCCATGTCATCCAGCAAATAAATATATGTGAGGGCTAATCTGTGCCAGGCACAAAGGTCAATGGCACACACTCTCTTCTCCAGTTGTTCATATTCTGCTTGAGGCAGGTGAATGACTAACAAGGTCGCTACAAGAGACAACATGGGAACAGACATAGATCCCTAGAGAATAGGGGCAGCTCAGAGAAGACTTCCCAGAGGAAGTGACATTTAATGTGACCTCTAAGCTGCCTATAGGAAAGAAGGAGTAGAAAGACATTTTAGGCAGAAGGAGTATTTCCTCATGCTCAGAGGCAAAAAAGCATATGCTGTTCAGACAACTGTAGGTATCTCCTCACACTGGAGCGTGGGAGCGCCCGGCAAGAGGCTCATAGATATGGGACCAAGCTGGGAAGGGGCCTCAAACTTGCCAATTTTAGAAATTAGGACATTGTTGTGAAGGCCTTTGAAGAGTCACTGTAGGTGTTTTGGCAGAGGAATAAAGCTATGTAATTTGCATTTTAGCAGCAACTTTCAGACTAAAGTGTAAATATTGGACTGAAGAAAGGGAGAATAAGAGGCCAGGACAATGCTTCCCCAATTATAATACAAAGTTTCTTTGGCTGAGAATTTTAAAAAGGCAACCCTTCCTGTTGGAACATCGTCATAACACTGAGAATTTATCAGAAGACTCTCTTTATTGTCGTTTTCCAGAAAACTATTGACACAGATATAGAAATCTACATGGTATGTTGTGACACCTTTGCAATGCGTAGCCTGCCCAACTGGCCGTGACCACACATTGCTTCTAGGAATCCTAAATTGGAAGTGTGACCAACGTTGTACAGCTCTTGAAAATGTACAAGCCACTTTCATTAAAATTATTTGTTTGTTCTTCCTGATGAGCTTGTGAGGTCGTTAGAAAAGGTAGTATTTTTATCCTCAAACTTAGATGGTATGTTAAAAATTGGGTTAGGGGAAGTTTGGGTGATTATTTTAATTTTCTTTCTCTTTCAGATCTTCACTAGGAGGAAAAAACAAAAAGAAAAAAACTCCACAAAGTTACATTCCCTTTCTACAGCTAAGTGCTGGTCACTTCTTTTTTAACTATCCCTAAAAGGAAAGAATATAGAACAGTAGAATTGAACTCCTGTGGTTGCTCAAAAAATGAACGCAAGTAAGTTATAACTGCATGGGAGGGAAACTCTAGGTTAGGAGGGCATCACTGTATTTACTTACATCTGAAAGTCTGATTATGTATAATACAGCATTTTTAAGCTGATTTTGGATGATGACCATACACAGTGTGAAAAAAATGCCTTCAAATATTCAAGCAGTGTGGTCATTGTTCCCGAGGGCATTCCAATGAACAATGCTTAGAATGTAAAGGTAAAGATCAAGGAAACATATGCACTGATTTTAGCACATTTAGTGGTTTCTATGTTCACCTCCTCCACTAAAATAAGAAGTTCTGAAAACAAGAGCTGTTTAACTTTTAAAAATATTTTTACCTAGAAATAAATAGCAAACTTCAATTATTTTTCAGTAAAGAAATTGCTCAGTAACATTCTGGCTATCTCAAAAGAAAAAAAAAAAAGAAAGAAATGTAGGTTTCTAATGGCCTAAATAGCAGACTTCTCTGAGTGCTGGTAACTGAAGAACATACAGCTGTAAACTTTATACCGTAATTTAAAACAGACTGGAGGATACTATAACTTTCCATAGATAGTCATTTAATTATTTCCAAGGAAATACCATTCTTCTTAAATTTCAAATGCTTAAAATTTTGTAATACAGCATAGTTCTGCAATAAAGTGTTCAGAGAAAAGTAATTTCAAAATTTTTTGCCGTCTGGAGAAAAAAGAACAGGACATTTTTAAAGAGCTGAGTTGTAATGGTTACACTTCTTTTGATTACAAGTGAATGAAAATCCAAACCAAACTGGTTTGTACCAAAATAGAATTTATTGCCTCACCTAACCCAGAAGTTCAGGAATAAATCTAGCTTCGGTCAGAGCTTGACCAGACTCAAATGATATCATCAGGACATGGTTTTTCTCTGTGACTCTTGGCTCTGCCTTCTGCTTGTTGTAGAAAATTATTGTTCAAATCACAGACAAGGTTGACCTCATGGTTGCAAGCTGGCTGCCACGGCTCCAGGAGCTCACACTTCCAGGTTCCATCATGTAGGGCAGACAGTCTGCTTCTCTGAGAGCTGAAATAAAACACCTGGAGTGAAATCTCAGCAGCTAGGATTGACCACCATGGATCACTGTGACCAGAGAAAAAGGTATACCCACCCATGGGTCTGGTTTTAGATCAAATACACCATTTTCGAGCTGGGGAAGAGTTAGTTTTACCCAAAGCAAAGGATGTAACAATGGCAGAGAAGTGGCTCCCCCAGAGCAAAATGGAGGAATCGTGATTGCTTTTGGTTTAATGCTCTCTCTGGGTAAGTTTTAAGATACACGAAAGTAAGGACCTTACTGAGTTTGCTCACCATTTTATCAGTTATGTATCATTTTATCATTTATTTAGCACATAGTACTGTGTCTGATATAGCAGAAGTCCAATAAGTATTTATTAATTAGATGAAGATAATAATGGTATGTTCTCATTTCCATTGGGATGAATAAAGATGGGCTATGGTGAGGACTCCATTAGTCTGAAACATTTTACATTCTTCCATCCAAGTACTAACCAGGCCCAACGCTGCTTAGCTCCCGAGATCAGAGGAGATGGGGCTCTGAATGAGTGGTATGGCCATAGACAGGAGCATTCTACATTCCTGATGACCCCTCCTTCTTGGGACTCATCCTTCTTTAGTTTTGATGATTCTACCTCATCTGACTCTGCTTCTGAGAATTTTGCTCCCCTTAGCATCCCCACTTGTAGTTCCCCCCTTGCCATTCCCACGGCGACTGTGGTAGTCTTGATCTTTATCATCTGTCACTTGTAAAAGGTATAGCCTCCTAATTAGTTTCTCTCCCTCTGTTTCCTCTCCTCTCTTCATCTCAATGCTTTCAGAATAGTTTGCTTAAATTTGATTAAAAAGTAGTTTGAATCTTGTCACTTAGCAGTACTCATTTCCTGTTGTTCCAGGTGAAGTTCAAAGTCCTTAGTACTCAAGTAACATCCCTAACCTATTACTGTATTTATTTTCCTTCCCTCTTTGTTCTCAAAAACACTATAAATGCCTTAAGAGGAAGGCTTATGCCTGATTTATTGTCTTATTTGTTACTTGCCTTTCTCGAACCTATACTGATGGTTTTGTGCATGATAAACACTCAATAACTAAAAGTTAATAAACAAACAAAATAAAAAACATACACCACATTGAATGTACAATGTTATTTCAGGAATTTCATCTTTTTGGGATAATAAAGACCAAAGATATATCCGGTGAGTATAAGGTTCTTTTTTCCATAGTCCATTATAGTTGGCTGTGGAGAAACCTTCTACTTCTACTTCTTGGTAGCTTTCAGAGATAGCTCCCTACAACTGGCTTTAATAATGCGCAATATTTGTACAAAGGAAAGAGGGGAGTAGGTCCACCTTGATTTTGAAGGTGATTTTTCCCTCACTTAATAGCATCTTATCACACATATAGCACAGATTGTGATCTGATATCTTTTAAAAATATCATTGCTGGGCAATTCACTGAAAAAGTAAAACAGTTTGTCAATAAACATAAAATGCTCAACCTGAATAATTATAATAGAAATTCAAATTCAAAGATAATAATGAATTAGTATTTTTCATTTATCCAGTTACTTAAGATCAAAGTTTGTTGCTGGCCAGTTCGAAAAAGATGTGGAGAAGCAATCATTTTCATAAACCTATGGTGGAATAACAGTGTAGCAGTACCCGCTGGAATTTTAAAAATGTATATTCCTTTGACTCATCTATTTCAATTCTAGTAATTTGTTCCACGTATAGTCTGAAATAATTGCCCAAAAATATATGCACAGGGATGTTCATTGCATCATTATTTGTAGTAATTTAAAAAACAGAACTGGAAGCAATCCTAATGCCTATCAGCTGGGAACTGGAAATTAATTACTATTTAGTCATGCTTAATATTTAGCATCAAATTTAAAAGAATGAAATGCGGATATACAAGTAAGGGTGGCAGTGTGGGTAAATGTAGAAAGATCTTCTATTAAGTCGAGGGGCGCCTGGGTGGCTCAATTAAGTATCCAATTTCGGCTCAGGTCATGATCTCATGGTTCACGAGTTCTAGCCCCACTTTGGGCTCTGTGCTGACAGCTCAGAGCCTGGAGCCTGCTTCAGATTCTGTGTCTTTTTCTCTCTCTCAGCCCCTCCTCCTCTCATGCTCTGTCTCCCTCTGCCTCAAAAATAAGTTTAAAAAAAACATTAAAAATTAAAAAAAAAACCTATTAGGTGGAAAAAAAGTATGCAAAATAGTACACAACATATGATCTAGTTTGTTAAAAAAATTTTTTTTGTAGCAACCCTAGAGAATGAGAGATGGGAATGGAGGCAGGTAGGGGGAGAAATCTTTGCATCTTTCTATGTGAATTTTTGCTACACACAGTCATTGCTGTTACAATACAAACTATTTTGTTTTAAAAAAGAAATACATATACACACAAATGTAAAAAAATGAGTTCCAGGGTGCCTGGGTGGTTCAGTCAGTTGATTAAGAGTTCGACTTCGGCTCAGGTCATGATCTCGCGGTCTGTAAGTTCGAGCCACATGTCGGCCTTTGGGCTGACAGCTCAGAGCCTGGAGCCTGCTTCAGATTGTGTCTCCTTTCTCTGTCTCTCCCCCACTCTGTCTCTCTTAAAAATAAATAAAATAAAAATTTTTAAAAATGAGTTCCATAGTATTATACACAGTTCATATTTCATATTCTCTTATACATTAATTTGTTCTGCAGCTATTTATTGAGTGTTTTTATGGTCCAAACACCATGCAAGCTTCTTATTTCCTTTCTTCAAAGCTGTACATGTCGTTGGTATTCAAAGGTGCTTTTGCACACAGGCCCCTGCCCACATTATGGGTACTTTGCTTTTCCTAATCATGTTAAAATACCATCTTAAATGGCCCCCATATTTATGTAGCTACCTGTCAGGATATTTTCTACTCACATGTACAAAAAGCATGTTAATTCAATTGGCCATTTTCAGCTTTGTGCCCCAGGCTTGCGACTTCCCTTTGGTTTGGATGAAGGGCACTTTGTTTTTCTTGAAACATAAAATAATTGAAAACAGATTTCTGAACATAGGTTAGCTCCATAACCAGCAGTCTGAGAAAGCAGAGCAGTGCTGCCCTCTGACTGAGACACCGCTGCTGATTGTGCTTCGATGGTATGGGAGGCAATTTCCCATCATGCCCTAATAGCCTAAAAAGAAGAGTCACCTGTTTGCATTGGACTTGGGTCTGAGAGTCAAACTCCACTTTTCTTGGCAGTGTAAAGTCAACTATGCCCTCCTGGGGTCTCATCACACATTCCATTATTCATCAAGGGAACACTAGATAGTGCTGACATTTGTGCTCCAACACGCATTTTATTAGGGTAGATCTGCCAGGACTTTTCAAAAATAATTAACTTCTGGGGCACCTGGGTGGTTCAGTAGGTCGAGCGTCCGACTTCAGCTCAGGTGATGATCTCAGGGCTCATGAGCTCAAGTCCCACATCGGGCTCTGTGCCGATAGCTCAGAGCCTGGAGCCTGTTTCAGATTCTGTGTCTCCCTCTCTCTCTGCCCCTCCCCTGCTCACGCTCTGTCTCTCTCTCTCTTTTTCTCAAATAAACATCAAAAAATTTTTTAAAAAATAACTTTTCCCTTTAATAAATACGTCTTCACGATGACGTTCATATAATATTGACTGAAAGAGGGATGTAGGCTTTATTCCTTAAAAGACCAGAACACTCAGATTATGAATCAGAATCTAACTTAGTCAAGCAAGAAATTGAAATTTTCCTTACACAGGGTTCAATGTGGTTTTTTTTTTCTTTTTTTTTTTTTTTTTGCCAGAATGGGGAGGATCCATTGGCACTGAGCCCAGGCCATAGTCTAATGATGGCTCTTGTAAACATGCGTACAATGTTGCAAGCACTGTGGCCTTCAACATCATCATATTAACACAAAGGAGGCTTAAACAATAATGAACATTTAATGTTTGTACTTTATATGTTACTATCACCAGGTAACCAGAAAGCATCAGAGAACCACCTTATGCCAAGGGCTCAACCAAAAGGTACCTTCCCAAAACTTTCCCCATTTTCTGACTTTAGACATATCCATGGCTCCTAGAATTTCCTTCTATGAGCCATACACGCATGGGGTAGATCAGTGTAGATGGCTAATGTATGTTCCCAGATTTTGAGGACTATCAACGTTGGTAATACAGAATCTAATGAAAAACGGTACAATTTATGCAAACTTTAAGTGCTATGTTGTAGAATTCTGAGTTGGGTCTTCTTCAGACGCTTGATTCACAGATTTTAAAGCCTACTGCTCATTTCCAGCAGCTTTTGCCATTTTTTAGCTAAGAATGCAAGTGGTTTGCCACTTTGCAAGGATATGCCCTGATCCTGCAGAGTGTTTATATTCAAGTTACCTACGAGGGTATCATTTCAAATACTTTCTCCTGTTTCCCCATAAATACACTTTAATTTTTGTTATGGCATGTGTACTAATTTTGTGCTCAGAAAATATCGCTTGCCAACAAAGGAATTATTGAAAATCTTAGCTTCTTTTATTTCTCAGAAAAATCTGTTGATCATATAACGCTTAAAATTGAGTGACATCTGTAGAAACACCAGGTTTATGGCATAGCTCTACTCCTGTATCTTTGAGCAGCTAGAATTTTTTTTCTGTCCTTTTTGCATAACACATACCCAAAGTGTCTGCTTGTAACAGCTGATTCAACTCCCCTCCCCGAAATCTTAAAGGTCTACGTTACTAAGTCCAAAAATAGGGTGAACCAATATTTTGTATAAAAAGAATGTTCTTTGTTTGCACTGGGTCAATATTTCATCAGTCGGTGAAATATTAAGCAGTTCTAAATATATCATCGTATTCCTCTTGAGCTACTGGAATTTCCACTTGCAGAAAATAGAAAATAGGACATATGCATGAAATAAATATGTTCAAATGCAACTTCCACAGTGATGTGAAGAAAAATAATTGAAAGTAAGTTGTATTCATTGGTAGTTTGCTTCTTTGGTTGTGAAGCATGTTAGTCTAAATAAAAGTATCCAAAAATGTGAAGGAATAAGATTACTGACGCCAACTATTACAGGATATATAAATACTTGAGTAAATCCTTATGAGAAGGAAAAATGCTTTCAAATTCTCAGCTTTTCAGAACAGAAAGAGCGTTGATTCTGGCATTGAGTGTAAACCACCTACGTATCATTTTTCATGAGCTACCAAAAGATGAAGCCAAGGGCAAAAATGTACACCGAAATTCCCTGTTGAGAAGATGGAAAAAAAAGAGAAGAAACCCCAAAATAATGGAAATATTGTCTGCATATTTAATAATTCTTGACTATGCCAACCGAGAAGTGAGAATTATAAATACTTGGTCATATTCGCTTCTTGTATTTCATTTGTTGTCTATTTTGAAAAACACTAGGCAGCCTGGCCTACATTTCATCCATGTGATTGACAGCGTGGATTTGCCCAAGTTGAGTACCAGTGAAATTAAGTTGTTGTTGTCGTTGTTGTTATTGTTGTTTTTATCTGCAGATTTTATTCCTCTGAACCGTATCATTAGAGAAAAAAGGAAAAGGTTAATGCCAAATCTCACCATTTTTGTTCGTGAATATATATCTCTTTTAATTCCAAGTCCATATTCTAACTAGAAAATAATATAATGTTGTTACTATGTTAGTACAAATGACGAAGTTAGATTTTTTTTTTTTAATGTTTATTTTTGAGACAGAGAGAGACAGAGTGTGAGCAGAGGAGGGGCAGAGAGAGAGAGAGGGAGACACAGAATCCAAAGCAGGCTCCAGTCTCTGAGCTGTCAGCACAGAGCCTGATGCAGGGCTTGAACCCATGGACTGTGAGATCATGACCTGAGCTGAAGTTGGACACTTAACAGACTGAGCCACCCAGGAGCCCCCACCCCTTTATTTTCTTTTTTAAGAGAGAGAGAGAGAGAGAGAGAGAGAGAGAGAGAGAGAAAGAGTGTGAGCAGAGGAGGGGCAGAGGGAGAGAGAGAATCTTAAGCAGGTACCACACCCAGCATGGAGCTTGAACTCACGACCCTTATCAAGAGCTGTAATCAAGAGTTGTACGCTTAACTGACTGAGCCACTCAGGTGCCCCCAAAATTAGATCTTTTAAATAAAACAAGAGGGGGGCGCCTGGGTGGCTCAGTCAGTTAAGCGTCCAACTTTGGCTCAGGTCATGATTTCACGGTCCGTGAGTTCGAGCCCCACATCAGGCTCTGTGCTGACAGCTCAGAACCTGGAGCCTGTTTCAGATTCTGTGTCTCCCTCTCTCTCTGACCCTCCCCCATTCATGCTCTGTCTCTCTCTGTCTCAAAAATAAATAAACATTAAAAAAATTAAAAAAAAAATAAAACAAGAGGAAGACTTTTTATATTTTTATCCAAATATGTAGTTGATTGAGGGGTTCCTGGGTTGTTCAGTCAGTTCAGCGTCTGACTCTTGATTTTGGCTCAGGTCATGATCTCAGCCTGCTTAAGATTCTCTCTCTGTTTCTCGCTGCTCCTCTCCCCCACTTGCACTCTTTCTCTCTCTCTAAAAAAACAAACAAAAAAGATTATTAAAAAAAAAAAGATGTAGTTGACTGACTCCTGTGAACTACTTATTTCTCTTTTTTGTTGTTGTTGGTTTTTTTTTAATTTATATATTTTAAGAAAGAGAGATAAAGAAAGAGAGAGAGAGAAAGAGAGAGAGAGAGAGAGAGAGAGAGAGACGGAGAATGAGTGGGGGAGGAGCAGAGTGAGAATCCCAAGCAGGCTCCGAGCTCCACACTGAGCTGGACTGGGGGCTCGATCTCACAGATTGTGAGATCATGACATGCACCAAAATCAAGAGTGGGATGCTTAACGCACCAAGCCACCCCGGTGCCCCTGACTACTCATTTCTAAGAAATACTGATCTCATTCCTTGTAGAACATTTTATAAGTACTTCAATCTAACCAAATCTTTAGGTAGCATTTATTCAGGTGTCATATGTAGTTTATAGACACTGCTTTTGCAAGAAGTTCTCATCAATTTCCAGAAGAGTGTTTTATTACATAGGTATGCAATACTAAGAAAACTATGTTAAATCCATCCTATGCAGTTATTATTCAGTAACTGTGCTTATGCAGTTATTGAAAGTTTGTTTAAAAATAATTTTTAATATTATGAAGTAATGCTTTTTGCAAGAAATGATGCTTTTGTCAAACAAAAAGCAATATAAATCATTTTAAATGTAGTATTAACTTATGTACAAAATGTATGAAAAATAAAGACAGAAAGGAAACATTTCACAATATGAATATTGGTTGCTATGCCTGTGGAACTATGACAATTTCTTTTTTCTTTTCATCCACACATCCTCAAACTTTCTCCTCTTCCTCTCTTTTTTAGTGAGGAGTTTCTTAGTGAGGTAGAGAATAATCCCTTTGTGACCTAACCCTGACCTCCCTCCTCAGCCTCATCCTTCTCTCCCCATATTTTGCTGTATACTATAGAATGTATATATTATTCGATCTCAATCTTTAAGGGTTTGCTCAGGCTAATATGTCCTGAATAAAGTTTATTCTTAGTGTAACTTATAACTATGGTAGCTCTTCCTTCCTGGAGCATTCTTATCGGGACTAAGTTAACTAAGTATCTCTCCCATAACTCCTGGTGCTTCTCAGTTAGCCTGTATTATATAATACTGAGTTAATTTACTTAGAAATTTGTTTCCTCCACTAGATTACAAGCTTTTGGAAACAGAGGTTGTGAGTAATTCATAATTCATTCACACTGATGCTTAGCATGGATCTGAGGTAGAGCAGGCACGCAATAAATGTCTGAGGAATCAACTTATAGTCACCTAAAATTAACTGTAGACTCAATGTCTTGCTTCAGAACAATAATGCTCAAGTATATTAGGAAAAGGCAAATAGATGTTGAATACTGCAACTGGCCAGCGTTGTCACTTACTTGGTACGATTACTAATATTTCAAGAAACTAGTTAAACTTTTGATGTTTTGCCTCTCATTCTATTCTAGAGAACTCGTATACTAAAGTTCCTTAGACATATGAGGGCAAAGGAGACATGTTCTTCTTTAAAGCTGCAGAATAAAAAAGTAGGCAACAATACTATTTCACAAATTAGGTGGGCACAAGGTCAAACATTGTCTCAGTTCTACATAGTTTTTGTGGCTTGGAAACTTCTGTTAGAGGCATCGTATTTTTCCTAACACTTACCTAAAAGGACATACCTAAGGTTTGGAAATCAGTAGAGAACATCCATTCCTTAGAAATTTCCAATTCTTTGTGGTTCTGGTCAAGATGGTCAAAAGCACTGTGCCGTATATCCTCTTGGTCTGGTCCCAGGCTGAGCAGAAGAAGATCCCTGAGATCCAGGTTCAGATACTGATTAACCACAGCCTCTGGGAAAAGCACATAAATGCCTGGGTTTCAGTTTCCATCTCTGTGACGTGTCAACATCAATTCTGCTCAGCGGAGAAGAGGTTGTCTATCCCACAGAGTGAGGCCAGACTGCCACTTTCACCATCCATTTCAGTCTCAACACCTCCCTGGCAGAAACAGCAACCAGAAAAGCTCTACCTTTTAGCATGGATTATTGGTTCTTTAAGATCCTTGTCAGAAATTAGGCCTGTAATTTCCGTTTTTTTTAAGCATGAGCAATATTCGCGGGACGGGTTCTGCTTCTGTGTTATCTAGCCTCTGCTGACCATCTATATTCTGAAAGTTACCAAGACCTGTAACTTCACTTCTTTCATCTTTTCAGGAGCAATTTTTATAGCTTTTTTCCCCTTTCCTCGTAAGCCAAATATTAGATGCCTGTTGCTCACAGGCATATTATTTAAATAAAGACACAAATTGCATTTAATATTACCAATTGGAAAAGTGTCTTTGAAAGGTAGTGAAAGCATTTGGATAGTTCTCAAAGAATTAGGTTAAATGTAATAATTTTTTCTTGGCCCCAAACTGTATTATTTCATGATCAAACATTATTTGTCAGAAATAAGAATCTAATACAAATATTTTAAATGCATTTAACTCGCTGCAATATTATTTAGGATTACGAGAACAAGATGAATGCATTTTGCACTCATTTTTTATTTTATATTTTTATATTTTATACGTTAAAGTAAGCTAAATTTTAGAGGCATGTGAGATTATAAGAAAAATGTTGCCATGATAATCTGTGTGAGGAAAATATTAAAATGGAAAATATCCATTATGATAAGTCTTGCATATTTTATGGAGATAAATATGAAAAATAAAGGAATTTATCCTAAATAATATAATCCACTCCCTTGGATCAATTATCACTGTCATATGCTGAGTACTTTCAGTCAGTACATAGTCATAACCAGCTATACTGGTCAGATTTTGCCATTTGGAGAACATATCACCTATCCAACAATTCCTGATTAGACAAATTCTTAGAAACTTTAGAAGAGAACTATGGTAAAATAAAGCTGGTAGCCAAATGTATTTAAAATTATGTAACTTGGGGCGCCTGAGTGGCTTAATCGGTTACGCATCCGACTTTGACTCAGGTCATGATCTTCCAGTTCATGAGTTTAAGCCCCATGTTGGGCTCTGTGCTGACAGCTCAGGGCTTGGATTCTGCTTCGGATTCTGTGTCTCCCTCTCCCTCTGTTCCTTCCCCACTCACACTCTGTCTCACTGTCTCTCTATCAAAAACAAATAAAGAATAAAAACATTTTAATAAAAAATAATAAAAAATAAATAAAATTATGTAACTTAACTCCTGATGATTTTAGAAAATTAAGAAGCCAAAATGTCTTATTAAAATATATTATGGAGTCAACCTATTCAAAATAGTACCATGGAAAAGCTACTTAGAAGAATGCAGTTTTTGTCCTTAAAATTGAAACACCCTAACTGTAGATGTATGAAATGTATCATGCTATGAGGCTCAAAAAAACTCAGATCAAATTCACATGAGGTGGTGGGGGTCTGGCTTGCTAGGGGCCAATCTTTTCTCCTTATTTAGAAAAATGAGTTATGGAGTTTTTGTAAGGTTGGGTTGTATGCAGTTGCTGGAGGGAAAATTCAAGAACTAGAAGGATAGAAAAGGAGATGACATCACATGGTCTGCATTACATAGTGAATAGATGGGTGGGAAAAATCAGAAAAGACATTATGTGGCCCCTTCGATCAGGAGTCAGCAACCTTCCCTGTACAGGGTCAGACAGTAAATATCTTTGGTTTTATGGACCATTACAGTTTCTGCTGTAACTACTCAACTCTGTTATGTAGCATAGACAATGTGGAAATCAATAAGCATGACTTTATTCCAATATAACTTTATTTATGGGCACTGAAATTGTATTTTTGTGTGCCATGAATTATTCTTCTCTTGACTTGCTTTCAACTATTTAAAAACATAAAATCATCGTCAGTTGGTGGACCATGCAAAAACAGGCCGTAAGCCAGTTTTGGCCTGCAGGCCGTGGTTGCCTTAGATGAATGGATGGTTTTTTGCCTGGATGGAAAAAGAAGACTTGGAACCAGAGTTGTTGCCTGGGGAGCATCCACATGCCACATCTCAATGCTTGTGGTGAACACAACCAGGGCAGATCACACCCAGTTTTGTTTTGACCAGCACTCAAGGACACTGTGGGTACAGGATAGTGGCAAGCAGCGAAAAAACAACTCTTTTGAACTATAAAGACTGGTTTGGTTTGTAGCTCTTCATAGTCAATGTGTGTCTTCTCCAAAAGCCTGGAAACTTAGGGAAAGAAAGGGTTCTGTCAATCACATTCCCTGCTCTAGCCAGTGTTCATCCCCATGCCTGGCACATAGCAACAATCCTTACATATTAGATGAACTGAACTGAATAGAGATTTCAAAGGGACCCTAGGAGGGTCCAGTCTATTCCAAATGAATCAATTCTGTTGCCTTATGATAAGGATTCTGATGTGGAAAGAAAAAAATAAAATAATATAAAGTAAGAGCTACGGCAGAAACTTCTACTTACTTATTTCACTAGCGAAAATGTCACATGACAGCTTTGAGTGACTTTGACAGCTAAGAAGGCAATAATACGTTATGTAAATGCAGCTCTACGTATTTTTAACAGAACTTCATACAGTTGCTGAGTCTATATAAAGTTTTCTGCAAACTTTAGCTGATATATAAAGAACACCACCAGAACGAGGCCTAATGAAATGTGTCTGCTTCAGCTGGAGCACAGAAGCTCAGCCCGTTCTCTGCCCCTGAATCAAATCAGGAGCAGATGGTAATTGGGACCAGATGAAATTTCAAAGGGGAGAGATGCAGGACATTCCAAAGTGCACACTAAACTTTTTTCCACAAAGACTAATGTTAATAATACAGACATCGTATTCACTGAACTTACACACACTGCAACTGAATTACCTCGAAAGTGAAGCAATTCATTTTTACAGATTGACATCATTAAGTATTTGGGGAAAAATTAATAGCAATCGGTAACTTCATAGGTCTTTTTTTGTTGTGTTTTCACATGTTTCATTTTACAAAACCACTCCTTGTAAAAGGAATAGTCCTTTTATATTTTGCTTTTCTTTACTCACAGCAATCCTTCAGTTTCAGGAAAAATGGACTAAGCCAGCAAAACAAAACAAAACAAACAAAAAAACTTTCTGAAAAGTATAAACAGTAAAGCTGACTTAAAAATTTCTGTCATATATTCTATTTTTCCTGCTATATAATCCCAATACATTCTTTAAACAAATAAAAACTCGGATATTTAAGTGATAATGCTCTCAACTTTAGTACAATCCTGAAACAGACTTTTTGAACTTCGGAACAGCAGTGTTTGACAGCTATTTATCAGATGACAGCAGCCATATGGAAAGGTATTCTTCCCTATTTATCCCCTATGGTGCCCGTGCATATTACTCTAATGGTGGCTCTTACCACCAGCCATCAGCCATGCCAAGGAGATCATGTCTGCTGCAGATTAATCACATTGAGTGGAAATCACTGAAGATTACTACTTGGGATGTTAGACTAGCAGGAAAAGCAAGTCCTGAGTGTGAAATAGTCAGCTTGTAATGATGTAGGGGACAGGTTAGTTAGATAAAAGAGAATGCCAGGGTCACTGTCCTCCTCAAGAATCTTTGGGTGCTACAGTTAATACAGTGACCCAGCCAACTGGATTACCTATATCTCAGGACACACACCTTCTGCTTTCTTGTCTTTGGGCTTTTGTTCATGTCATCCTATTGTCTATTCCCTGAAACTGATGACTCCTTATCTTCAGGACCTCAGAACCCAAGTCTGTGGTATCTCTCTCTTCCACAGTAGTCCACAGAAGTTATCATTTTAACACAGAGGTTACAAACTTAGCTGCATACAGAGGCCAAGATCATGATGAATGAGATAGGCTGGATGTAACAAGGTGCCCCCTTACATGGAGCCTCACTGTTGCACAAATGTGTTTCATCTAAATAGAGGTGATTCCTTTCTGACCCACTCATGTGTGCCACATGGGAATGTGGGCCCAATGTTGCCATGAGTTCTGATTTTTAAAAGAATTTTGCGATGTCAGTGTGAAAATTTCTAATTTGTAAGTGTTGGCCCTTATAAATATAAATTATCAAATATGTGTATTGTACATTATTGGCCTGAGAGCAATCAGATTGGAATCTCTTCTTAACCATTCATTTGATAAATTCATTTATATGTGGTACTTAAAGTGTTTTACATTCACTATATGAGCATCATAGGTTTTACTTAAATGGGCCATGATTTTATAACACTTACTTTTTCTTATACAAATAAAACACAGATTCCTTTATATTGAGACTATATCATGTACATTTTACTTCATGTACATTTTACATGTACATTATATTGAGACTATATCATGTAATTTATACATACAAGTGTTTAATAAGTGGTAATTTGGTTGATAAGCTAATTAAAATTTTAAAAGAAAGTGAAAATTAAGTTATCATAGTAAGGTATAAAGGGGTAAAATCAAAATGGAATAATAGAAAATTTTCAATAAAAATATGTCTTAAGAAATATTATTTAGCTACAAAAAAGAATGAAATCTTGCCATTTTCAACAACATGGATAGAGCTACAGAGTATACTGCTAAGCAGTCAGTCAGAGAAAGATAAATATCATATGATCTTATATGTAGAATTTAAGAAACAAAACAAAAGAACAAAGGAAAAAAAAAAAGAGACAAACCAAGAAACGGACTCTTAACTATAAAGAAAAAACTAATGATTACCAGAGAGGAGGTATGTGGAGGGATGGGAGAAATAAGGGGCAAGGAAATAGGGATTAGAGAGTATGCTTATTATGATGAAAAAAATAAAATAGAGCACCTGAGGGCTCAGTCAGTTGAACATCAGACTCTCGATTTCGGTTCAGGTCATGATCCCAGGGTCAAGGGATCTAGCACCATGTCAGGCTCCGTACTGAGCGTGGAGCCTGCTTGAAGTTCTCTCTCTCTCTCTCTCTCTCTCTCTCTCTCTGCCCCTTCCCCACTTGTGCTTTTTTTCCCTCTCTCTCTCAAATAAATAAATAATAAAATGGAAAAAATAAAGATACAAATACTCATAAGGTTGACATTAATGCTATAACATGCATTGTAGGCTATTTAAAATATTATGATTGTTCATAAAACTTCAGAGATTTTAATTATTAATACAGATTTTATTTATGTCTACATTAATGAAACTACAGTAGATTAACATGACATACAGATGAAAGAGACACAGGAGGCTCATGGAAGTCAGAGTTGAGAATGTGAATGAATTTCTTACCTAGTTAAGAATACCTCAGGAACTTGGACAAAATGGGAAGAGTAAAGGCATGGAAAAGAGAAGTCCTAACGCATCTGCTATGCACTTATTTCAATGGAGCAAATCTAGAAAAATTATTAAAGTAACCATTGCTTGATAAGCACGATGTTTACCACAAATGATTTGTCTATAAAGCTTGAACAATTATCATCTTACTAAATATCATCTGCTTAACTCTTTAGGAGCTAATTACTCACAGAACTTTGCTTTTAGCAAGATACTGCAAAAAGAGTAAAATAGCCTACAAATGCATTCAGATACTTTAATTGACTCCATATTATCAGAATCTAGAAATCTGATTATTTTTAAGTAATGAAAGTTAAAAGAATTCTTACTAAAAGGTTTAGCCATGGTCATGGTTCCCAAAAGTTTTCTTACACAATTGCACATTTCTCCAAAACTAAACAAACAAGGGGCACCTGGGTGGCTCAGTTGGTTAAGCAGACGACTCTTAGTTTTGGCTCAGGTCATGATCTTGCAGCTCCTGAGTTCCTGAGTAGGGTTCTGCGCTGACAGCACTCTCTGCCCCTCCCCCAATCGTGTGCACATGTGCGCTTTCTCCCTCTCTCTCTTTCTCTAAAAATAAATAAATAAATTTAAAAACAAACACACAAAAAGTAGTTCTGGCTTTTTGAGCGAGCACACAATATTGGGTAAAATAACTTTTTCTGTCACTATTAAATAGTCTGTTCTTCTTAGGCTTAATAATAAACAAAGTACTAATCAGAAAAAAAAAATATATATATATATATATATCTTAAGAGAAACACTAGCCCAAAAGAAGCATTTGCTACAAGGCTCAGATGAGATGTGGGATCTGAAAAATCTTTGTAAATTGCAGAGAACTATATAGATGTTAACTGTGTTATTGTGCAAAAAACACACAGAAACCTTTGTACTTCTATAACAACATAAACAATGATAAACAATGACAATTTTATTTGCTCACCCATTAATGGTTGATACTTGTGTCTACTTCTGATGTATTGTTGGTAGTTTGACACAAAAAAGAAATATCTGAATAAAGTCATTTTCAATTCTTCAGGATTTCTTTGCTCTGTATTAATTTCCTTTCAAAACAAGCCTGTGTTTTGGATTTCAGGAAGCCCATAAGTTTGAGCAGGACAAAGAGAAATAATGTGAGAAGAAATAAACTAGGAAATTCCAAGGCAGAGCTTTTTACTTCTCTTTGTTTACTCTGGTAGCATAGCTCCCTTGAGACAGAAGTTTTTAAATGAAATCTTGTTCCAGATGAATAACTTCTTAAGAAAAAGAAATAATTAAAGTTGTTTGAATGAAAATCAAAGTTTTATACTATTACAACGACGGGAAAGATATAGAAAATGCGCCTTTTCTTTATATCTTATAAGGTTTTATATACACTCATTTGAAAAAGAGAACAGTGAAAATAAATGTTATTATGTTTATATCAAAAAGCAACAATTCTTTCTGA
The DNA here is from genome assembly GCF_023721935.1 of Panthera uncia. NCBI lineage: Eukaryota > Metazoa > Chordata > Mammalia > Carnivora > Felidae > Panthera > Panthera uncia. Next base: position 37,264,276 of record NW_026057580.1, on the reverse strand, counting down.
CCTCCTTGAGATGGTCAAAGAGGGATGTCAAAGAGGGAGTTCTGTTTGCAGTGAAAGGTAGGTCATTTATAAAATCACTTTCCAGTACATGTTACATTTTAGAGGACATCATTATGCTCTAATTGTTTCCCTTTCTCCCCAACAAGGGGCCTTTTTATGTCTGAAAGGGATACATTTGGGGTGACCTGAGGTTAACTCAAGCCTCTCTTTTCACATTTCTTCTTGGGTTCCAAATGATGGGCTTGCCTCTGTCCTTGGCATCCAAGCAAGCCAAATCCTGACTGCCAAGTCTAAGTGAGAAATGGTGAGCAGATTAAAATGAAAGTGGCATGAAACCCTCCCATCAGGAACCAAGAGTAGAGTCAACAGTGAAAGAAAGTGTCACTGGGACCAGGTCTGGTTGGCCAAGAAGGGACTGAGAGACTCAGGGTCTCTTTGCTTTGTGGTCAGTCATGGGCTTTCCTCTGTGAGTCTCTCTCTCTCTCTCTCTCTCTCTCTCTCGCATTTTTCAGTTGATTTAAGACGTGAAAAATATTTATGAAAACCAATGGTGTTTGGGGTCAATATTTTGCTTTCGATACACAAGCTTATTCAACCGTCTGGGTTACTTGCAATTTGTGTGTGAAAGAAAGAGGTTAAGAAAAGAAAAATTTTAATTCAAGAATACATTTGAGAGGGAAGGAACTTTTCAGTTACAGATTCTTCCGACGAAGCCTAGCGTAATTGAAGACCATTTTTGAAGTTTATTAGCTTGCTGGTGACATTGATGAGATGCCAGTATCCGAGGAATATATTTGTTGTAACTTTCGGAATGTGAGGAATTTGGGTCAACTATACTTTCTATAACTAATCATCTTTCCTGGAAGCTTCCACTCTGGTCCTCCGGCTCTCACCTCAGCTGCCTTCAGCATCTTGCACTGGGAGCCCGTGGAAACTTCTAAAGGCCAGAAAAAAAGTGAGCAAGGGATGGGCACATGTGGAGTATTCTAGACAGAAGCAGCTAACAGAATGAGAGGATTTTTAACAACCCCAGTGATACCTCTTTTCAAATCATCCCAAATGTTAATCTTTATATAAAACAAATATAAAGCTTTGACCCTGTTTTCTTACTGGAAAGTCATCAACTGACAGCATAACAGAGTCCAAAATGGAACCTCTAGGTTCTGCTTTAATACATTGTTTTTATGTTAAATAAATTTTCATTGTATTGACCAACTATTTATAAATTATATAAGCTCTTTGAGCCTAAATATACTCATTAGTAAAATAGGAAGAAAGGAAAGTTGGCATATTTCCCATCTATATGATGCCTTCTGAATTCTTTGAGTCAAAATAGCTTCACTAAGCAATTTAGGATACTAAATTGGCCTAAACAAATGAGGCCAGCTCTAATATTATTCAGACAAAATATACATCAAGGCCAAAAAAAATCATGGTCATAATGATTTCTATTTATTTATTTTATTTATTTAATTTTTTTTAATATATGAAATTTATTGTCAAATTGGTTTCCATACAACACCCAGTGCTCATCCCAAAAGGTACCCTCCTCAATACCCATCACCCACCCTCCCCTCCCTCCCACCCCCCATCAACCCTCTGTTCTCAGTTTTTAAGAGTCTCTTATGCTTTGGCTCTCTCCCACTCTAACCTCATTTTTTTTTCCTTCCCCTCCCCCATGAGTTTCTGTTAAGTTTCTCAGGATCCACATAAGAGTGAAAAAATATGGTATCTGTCTTTCTCTGTATGGCTTATTTCTCTGTATACAGGCTTACTGTTCTGTATAGCATCACACTCTCCAGTTCCATCCACGTTGCTACAAAGGGCCATATTTCATTCTTTCTCGTTGCCACGTAGTACTCCATTGTGTATATAAACCACAATTTCTTTATCCATTCATCAGTTGATGGACATTTAGGCTTTTTCCACAATTTGGCTATTGTTGAGAGTGTTGCTATAAACATTGGGGTACAAGTGCCCCTATGCATAATGAAAAAGAGAAGCCCATTTTATTTTTAAAAATTTTTAATGTTTATTTTTGAGAGAGAGAGACACAGCACAAGCAGGGTAGGGACAGAGAGAGAGGGAGACAGGCTCCAGGCTATGAACTGTCAGCACAAAGCCTATAAGGGGCTCGGACTCACAAACCTTGAGATTGTGACATGAGCCAATGTCCAATGCTTAGCTGACTGAGCCACCCAGGCGCCCCGAGAAGAAGCTCAGATAAAATGTTTAGTGCATGATCCTTTGAGGTTCTAAGATTTGAAGCACTAAACACACAAAGTCTCCAACCTATGCTTCTTTTATTCAAATGAACTTAATGGAGTACTTATTGAGACCAACAGAATAAAATTAATTTGCACAAACTATAGGAAGCCCCAGAGACCGGAGGGTAGCAACTACTCAATGTACACCCAATGTCTGTTGTTCAATGTGTCTTAGAGATACCCTCTCAGATAGCAGCTTGCAGAACAGCGTCCTGTGAATCATCAGGAGCGATCCGCCCCTCTTTTAACAAACCTGGGTCACAGTCAAAGCGACCATTTGGAATCGCAGTTTTATTCCATGATCTCACTCTCATATAGCCCTATTTTTACTTAGTTGTTTAGTTCTACTTTTTTTTTCTTTTATATTTCAAACACCCAACTTTTAAATCAATTTTTAATGTTGAAGGTTTTTAACAAGGGTCATAAATTTAAAGGGCTTCATTGCATATGTACCATATTCATAGGATTTCTCAAGGTCTATTTCTCTTCCATTGTCTTTGTTATCGGCTAGGATTTAGTTGGCCTTCCTATCTTGTAGATTTCATAGATATAAAGTAAGGAATGAATGCTGGGCTGCTCAGAGATATAACTTTTCCACATAGTCAACAGAAATAACTCAAAATACAAACTAAATAATCTCTTTTTAAAAAGTGAAGTATAATTGACACACAGCTTACATTAGTTTCAGGTGTACAACAAAGTGATTCAACGACTCTGTAAGTTATGCTGTGCTCACCACAAGTGGAGCTATTGTCACCATACAATGCTGTTAGAACACATTGACTATATTCCTTATGCTGTACCTTTCATCCCATGGCTTATGCATTCCGTACCTGGAAGCCTATACCTCACCCTCCCCTTCAACCATTTTCCCATCTCCCCCACCGCCCTCCTCTCTGGCTGCCACCAGTTGTTCTCTGCATCGAAGGGTCTGTTTCTGCTTTTTTTGGTTGATTAGTTTTTTTAGATTCCACACCTAAGTGAAATCATGGTATTTGTCTTTCTCTGTCTGACTTAGCATCATATCCTCTAGATACATCCATGTTGGCAGAAATGGCAAGATCTTATTCGTTTATGTCTGAGTAATATTACACTGCATATATTCTACATATGTATATTATATACACATATATAATATACATACCATATCTTCTTTATCCATTCATCCATCAGTGGATACTTGGGTTGCTTCCATATCTTAGCTATTGTAAATAATGCTGCAACAAACATAGAGGAACATAGATCTTCTCAAATCAGTGTTTTTGTTTTCTTTGGGCAAATACCCAATAATGCAATTACTAGATCATATGGTATTTCTATTTGTAAGTTTTTGAGGAATCTCCATAGTGTTTCCCCCAGTAGTGAAATAAACTAAAATCATCTTTTTTCAGTTTTTTGATGTTAGGAAGTAATTAAGACAAAAAGAACTACAATAATATTTTCTCAATATAATCTTAATTTCAAAAATTTCTACTGGACAAACACTCTCAATGTGTCATTCAAGCATGAACCAAACAGAGGATTTAGTTAGTTGGAAACCTTGGACTGGTTAAAACTGGTTTTAAAAACTGTTTAAAACCATGTTTGCCAGCTAAGATTCATAAACCTCTAGGGGATACACAGCTGTCTGTGGGAGGAACGAATACTCAAAATAGTAAGGGAATCAATTTTCAAGTCCTCCCCTTAGGCAGTCTTCCCTAAAACTCACTTGCCCCTGAAATATCTTGGTTGAAAGCATTCAGGCAGGGCTGGCTTTATGGGCGTGTGTGATCCATGCAGGAGCACAGGGCCCTGCCCTGGGTTTAGTGTTCTGCTATGATGACCTTAAAATTCTTAATCATCTTTTAAGAAGGGCCCTGCATTTTTTATTTTGTGGTGGACCCCACAAATTCTGTAGCTCATCTCGCATTCTGTCACCTCCCTTGCTCTGTTTTCTGGCCACTCCTTTTCCCAAAGCATTTCTTCCACTTTAGAAAAGCTGTACCTCCACTTACCAGTCTTACTATTACATTGTCCTGGAGAAAGGAGGACGTGGAGGATTTAAGAACCATCTGGCAGCAAGTAAAGGGACAATTAGAAATATTGATGAAAGTCTTGGTAGGACATCCTGTTCTTCTCTGCGTCTATATATCTCCTTAGGATTAAATTTGGTGTTAAAAATTTGGGATCTTGTCATTTGTGTAAATGTTCTGACTGCTAGGGTAATGAGAATTCTTATTCTTGCCCTCACTGATTTCATCCTTGGATTGCCTCCAAAAAATGCAGTGCTCTGGAGGGAGGGTCTCATATGGGCAAAGCCAAGCAAACAGTAAGAAACGCTGAAGGTGGCAGCACCCAATTCCATCTAGGTCACCAGTCTTAGGCAAGGCTATGAGCCTTTTCCATCCTCCCCCCCCCCCCCCCACCATTGACCTGCCCACACCCAACCTTCTTACCCAGCTGTTCTGGAATTCAAATTCACAATTAAGATGCTTGCCTTGAGGTTGAAAACTAACACAATTATTTAAAAGGAAAGATAAAAGTAGACATTTTCAGACAGAAGTTAACTCAAATTTAGTTGATTGGTTGATAACTGGGACTGGTTTGGAAAATTAGATTTTTTTTAAATAAACTCTTTTTTTTAGAATAGTTTTAGATCTACAGAAAACTGGAAGAGAATTCCAATAGACTCCTCATGAGTTTCCTATTATTAATATTTCATATTAACATCTTACATTAATTAGTATGCTACATTTGTTATAATTAACGAATATTGATACATTCTTTTTAACTAAAGTCCATATTTTATTTAGATTTCTTTAGTTTATACTTAGTGTTCTTTTTCTGTTCTAGGACTTCATCTAGGATATCACATTACATTTAGTCATAATTTCCCCTTAGGCTTTTTTGACTGTAACAGTTTTTCAGACTTTCCTTACTTTTGATCACCTGAGCAGTATTGTGGAGTACTGGTCGGGTATCTGGTCAAATGCCTTGCTATTTGGATTTGTGTGACTTTTTTTTTTCAGTAGATTTCATTTTTTTTAGAGCAGTTTAACGTTCACAGCAAAACTGACTGTGACCCCCTGCCCCCACACATGCATAGCTTCCCTGACTATCAACACCCCCCCACCAGAGTGGCACATTTGTCACAATTGATGAACCTACATTGACACATCATTGTCATTCAAAGTCCATCATTTACATTAGAGTTCACTCTTGATATTGTACATTCTATGCTTTTGGACAGCAACTAGATATTACAGGGATGTTTCCCATAATTGAATGAAGCGTAACTGAAGTTCCAGTGTTTTTTACTGAAAATCAATTATTGAGCAGGTGTTAATTGCCAGACATTATTCTAAAAGTTTGAGATACATTAATAATTAGAGGGGGAAAAAAGACCAAGGTTACAGCCCTCACATTCCAGAGAAGACAGACTAAATAAGTACGTTATGCTTTCTATTAGAAAGTGGTAAGTGGTAAAAAAAAAAACAAACAAAAAATAAAAGGTAAAGTAGAATAAAGGTGAATTCAGAGTACAAATTGAGAGGGAGTTGGAATATTTAATAAGATTATAGGCCTCACTCAGATGGTATGACATATACAAAAGGTTCTTTAAAATATTATTTTGGGGGCGCCTGGGTGGCGCAGTCGGTTAAGCGTCCGACTTCAGCCGGGTCACGATCTCGCGGTCCGTGAGTTCGAGCCCCGCGTCAGGCTCTGGGCTGATGGCTCGGAGCCTGGAGCCTGTTTCCGATTCTGTGTCTCCCTCTCTCTCTGCCCCTCCCCCATTCATGCTCTGTCTCTCTCTGTCCCAAAAATAAATAAAAAAAAAACGTTGAAAAAAAAAATTAAAAAAAAAATATTATTTTGGCAAAAATATACTTAAATTAATAACATTTACATTTTCCCAATGATTGCTGAACACATTGTGTTAAATGAGATGCCTCTAAGTGAAGAGGATGGTCTAATTAATAGTCATTTCTGAAGTCATATTAATGACCTTGGTCATACACTTCCCAGGAGATAAACACCTCTACTGTGTAACAAAACCTTTTGCAGATCAGGTGTTTTCCAATTTTCAAATAAATTTGAAGAAAATCTAATTGAACAGCACCTTGATAAAGTATGGAAGTGTTGAATCACTAAATTGTATACCTGAAATTAACATTACGTTATATGTTAACTATTTGGAATTTAAATAAATAAATAAAGCATTAATATATACATTTCAATGCTATCTTTTGGCATATAACTCAGAAGTAGGTCAAAGAATTGACTCGCATTGCCATACCAAACTCTATTTCTATCTAGTTGTTGATGTAAACAATGTTTCATACATATCTAGCTAGCTAGCTAGCTAGCTACCTGTCATCTATATCTATAAAATCCGTCATCTTCTTATATCTATAAAAACTAAAAAAAAGGACAGAGTTATGTTGAACCTTATTTTATGCTAAAAAAAATACTTATTCACAGACACATGAACTAGCTGAAAAAATAGCCTAATTCATCTCATTAAAAATTCACTCTAGATTTTACTATTTATGCTTAATAATTATAAAAACATAAATATATTGGTAGCTGTGATTATTTAAAAAAATTTTTAACGTTTATTTATTATTGAGAGACAGAGAGAGACAGAGCATGAGCATGGAAGGGGCAGAGAGAGGAGGAGACAGAATCTGAAGGAGGCTCCAGGCTCTGAGCTGTTAGCACAGAGCCTGATGCGGGGCTCGAACTCACAAACCCAGAGAGATCATGACCTGAGCCGAAGTCAGACACTCAACCAACGGAGCCACCCAGGCGCCCCATAATTTTATAATAAGGATAATTGTAGTGTTAAGTTAATCTGAAAACATATATAATGTTTAAGTGTCATGGTCACAGGTAATCAAAAATAATATTTCAGTTTATGTATATGTCTTTGTTATGAAAAGGCAAGAAAGATCATCAATAAAAGGATTATGAAGTTATAAAATCATATTCATTGGGATTAAATTCTGTGGGAGAAAACGGAATGGAATTGTAAACTCAGGGAGTAAAAACAAAAAGATAAAATTTCTAACTGTTAAAGAAGAGTTATTTCATATGTTTTTATAATAGACAATGATGGCTATCAGATTGCTCTGTTTTTTATATTCCATTGCATACATCTGGAAGAGTCATAGAACACTATTTTGTGACAATATTTATAGCTGCTGTACATTATACTATCTCTAATTATTTATAGTTATGTTGGAAAATTTTTGATATTAAACATGTGAGAGGGGACAGTTTTTCAAAATTATTTAGGAATAATCTCAGCAAATATTTGCAGACACCACACCGCTGGCCTGGACCTCCTCTATGTTTTCATAAAGACTTTTCCTTCCTTGGGTTCTTTGATGTTGCATCCTCTGTCTTCCAACATCTCTGACCTTTATCTTCCTGTTTGCTTACTTCTCTTCTCCATATAATTCCTAAATCGTGAATACAAGACTCTTTCCTCAGGCTTCTCACACTCTTATTTCACATTCACTGTCAAAATAATCTATTTCCTTTAACTTTCATTCTGACCTCGTTGTGGATGGGTCCTAAACATAGATGGTGGGGGCACCAGCCTTTGTCCTGTACCTCAATGCCTCACTGCCAACAGCCTGCTGGTATTGGTATCTCAAACTGAAGGGGCTCTATCTCCTCTCCCTTAAGCAAAATCATTTGTTCTGCCTCATGTACTGAAATAGTTTTGCTATTCTATTAGCAACACTGCCTAAAACTTGATGTAATTTCCCTACTCTTCTAAATCCCTCCCATTGTTGATTTTTGTTTTTAAAAAGCTCTGAGTATTTATGTTTGGCAAAAATGTATATGAACAGTAAGAGATGTGGCTCAGTAACTGAATATTACTCCTTTCTTTAATCAATGAAATCTAATTAGGAGGTGGCTTCATAAACATTGAGTGGTTGATATGTTTAGCAATGGTATAAAGCATCTGGATTTAGTACTTTTGTGAAAATGAAATCCCTTCTAATTATTCATTCTATGGTAAAATATTGATGAAGTGGAACCCATCTCCCAAGTCTCTCAAGTCCATAGGATTATTTGTTGAAGTTCAAGTTTAAAAGATAGTGATAAATAAAAAAGAAAAGCCTTACTTAAAAAACAACAAATATTTCTTTTAAAGCAATTTCCTATATGTCCTTCACTATGAAGATGTGCAAGGTGTTCATAAAACAACTGTAAAAAAAAAATTCCAATTATCAATATGTGCACTTGTAATAACCCTACAAAGATAGCAAAGTATATTGTATACTTGTCACTGCTTTGAAATAAAAAAAATTCCTTGATTAATCCTGTATTTACCAGAAAACAAAATTACTCAAACACATCTTATCCCTAACCAGTAGAATTAACAAGGCTTTGTTAATTTGTTTCCAAATGTATACAGAATTACCTACTACATACCAAAGTAACTACCACTTAGAATTACTCAAAGGGATTACTTTTTTTTTCAAAAATAGAAAAATTAAGGTTTTTGAAGTTAAGAAGTGTGTATTTTAATCAATAAGGAATACTGAATGAAATGTCCTTCTAAATTAAAACCAAAGAGGGGGCGCGTGGGTGGCTCAGTCAGTTAAGCACCCACCTTCCGCTCAGGTCATGATCTCAGAGCCTGGAGCCTGCTTCTGATTCTATGTCTCCCTCTCTCTCTCTGCCCCTCCTGTGCTTGTTCTCTCTCTCTCTCTCTCTCTCTCTCTCTCTCTCTCTCAAATATAAACCTTAAAAATTTTTTAAATTAAAACTAAAGGGATATAAGATACATATTGCTAAATTATATGGTCAAAAATCATGGCTGAACTTAGCAAGATTAAGCATAGTTCTTATTATTAGACACATACATTCAAATCCCTTACTTTATGGCATCATTTATGCCATATTTTTTATGGAATAGATAGAATATAGACTGCTTTTTCTGGGAAATTTTTTAAATCACATGTAGTAGGAAAAAATATGTTCTAATAGGGAAATGGATTCATAATTGGATAATTTTTACATAAGTGGAAAATCCATAAATCTGATGTAGAAATTGTATCATCATGGGTATGAAATAATGTAAGTAGTTTTTCATTCTAAAATATGTAAAAAATAATTGATTTATTGAATCAGAAAACCAAGTGCTTTTACTCTTTCAGTTTATAAACTGACTAAATTTATGTTTGTACCTATAGTTTCTTAGATATGGACCAATTTAGGTAGGGAATATAAAAGTATATTACTTATTTTAATCACATCCCTAAACTCTGTCACATAGATTTTAAGTAAAAATAATTCCACTTAGTCTTTTATACTAATAGTTAAATTTGAAACTATATCACTTAGTAAAAGAAAATAGTATATGTTTCATAGAGCAAGATAAAAATTAGTTACTTCTTTCCTAAACTAAATGCAACTTAACTAAGAACACTCTCGATTAACTTGATAAAAAAATATCAGAAGGGCAATATTTTAGCCCATTTTTAAAAATTTCGCTGTGTAGAGACAGTATTGTTTTGCTTCAAGTTCTGCAACATCTACAATAATGATAAGAACTGCTAACTCGCCTTCACAAAATTACTAGGAGAATTCACTGAAAACTAAGTATGACATATTGATATACTGCTTGCCTGGAAAGCTAAAGAAATTTCCTTAGTGCTTGATCAATGTTTGATTGTCAAGGAAATTAGGTCAATTTATGTATCATTATGAAATTGACAACTACGAGCCATCTCTGAGCTGAGTGCTGCCAGTTTCACAGTTTCGCTTCGTATTGGTTCTTTCAATGTGTGCTTCACTCCACAATTGTAAGTTTTGCCTTTATTTATTGCAAAATGCTTTAAATCAGATAATGGTGGGGCGCCTGGGTGGCTCAGTTGATGAAGCGTCCAACTCCTGATTTCGGCTCAGGTCATGACCTCACAGTTTGTGAGTTGGAGCCCCACACTGGGCTCCCTGCTGACAGTGCAGAGCCTGCTTGGGATTCTCTCTTGCTCCTTCTCTCTCTCAGTCCCTCGCCCACTCACATGTGCTTCCTCACACCCTCTCACTCTCTCTCAAAAATAAATAAACAAAAAATTTAAAAAAAATTTAAAAAATCAGATAACAGTAATGCTTGAATAAAATTTAACTTAAGTATAGTAATTTAAATTACCAAGTTCATTTTTCATGGCAGAATATTTTGTAGAAACTGGGATGATAACCAAAAAACTCTGTTTTATTTGGAGGATATGGGGTACATCAGAAGTTCCACACAATAGAGTCTAGTGTTAGCATGCTACAACAGATATCTATATGAGAAGAATATGATACAAAAACCATAGTATTGAAAAACATAACATTTTAGAAGCTAAATGACTTTTTTGAGCTATGTGGAACATATTTGGGTAGTACTTTGATAAATTACTGCAATAAAATATTTTATAATAGTTCCTTCTTAAAACAGGGGTTTTAAGGCTTTTAAGGGCTTCTTAAAAGCAGGCAAAGGGAGAAACTATCATGTATCATTTTTTTAAATGGCTGTCATAAAACTTTCTAGAGTCTCTGACCATGAAAACTTTGTTAGCAGTGGTGTTTAATAGGTCAAAGAAAGCCAAATAGCTAAATAAATCAGGCTGAATATATTAGCTTTTTTCTGATACATCGTGTATATTATATGCATTCTTTCCATTAAGTTAATCTTCTGTCAAAATCCAAAGAGGAATCCTTTAAAGATAGTACACAATCTTTCTGTTTCAATAAGATCTCACACGATGAAAAGACTTCCTGTATCAAAAAAACATATAAATGCCATGTGTCTAACAACAATTGAAGCAAAATGATTCATAATTTTAAACATCATTTTTACTTTTTTTTTTAAAGTGGTATAAATTAGCCCAAAGTAGGAACTACCTGATGATGAAAGAACTGCCAATCTGATTTACAGTTCAGGAGAGACCTTGTGAAATGTCGTGGGCTATCACGAATTACATTTTAAAAGATGAGGTATGTTAGTTTTTAATAGTAATGTAAGGAAGGCCTACTTGAGTTGGAAAAGAGTCTGGAAAGGCAGAATTCTGTAAAGGAATCTGTTTTTGTGGGAGCCCACTCTGGGCTGTGGAAATTGCACTCAGTGATGGTTTGCGTCTTCCTGGATTCAGACAACACTCTTCGACAATACTTGAAGACAAGTGTATGTGCTTGGTGTAAGGAGATGATTTTTAACTCAGGAGCCAATGAAAGGATTACTAGAGAATAAATATACTACATATAAGTCATTAAATACCAACTGCATACACACATGTTCTCAGATAGAGTATAATCACAAAGCTCAAATAATAAGCTGTATAATCCCAGCGCTCAATCCAAATGTTTGCAACTAGAAAATTTGACGAGATCCTAATTATTGGTTTAGAAACATGTTTTCATCCCTTAAGGTCTGTCCAAAACTTGACTCTGTGTGGTTTGTTCGTGCTTATCTGTCTCCATACTGGTTCATATCTACATTAGAAGCACTTTCTTGTAACAGAGCTAAGAAACTCCTTATACACATCTCTGTGTTTGTTCATAATTATACAACATTCACATGTCTGAGATTCTCCATCACTTTTTTTGGTAGTTCTAGGTCTTTCTGGTTTGCTACTACACATACCCTTAAAATTCTGGCATGTAAGCAGGTTTGCTACTTTCCCTACATCATTGTTGGGTGGTACATGGCCAAACTTAGATGTCTAGCCCAGCCCAGCAATCATTCTCGGTCTCTGTCTCTCTCTTTCTTGGTCCTAAGGCCCTTTGTGGTCATTTTTGCAGGACCCAAACTCTAAAATGACAAATGAGTATAGTATTATCCCTGGATTTCATTTCTTAAAGCCTGGGTTGGTCTCAGAGTGGAGCTGCTCTGGCTAAGAATCCAGAGCATGGAACTGTTGGGGATCTAGAGCTAAAGCCTGGATCAGGCTGAATGGCCTTTTCTGCTGAGGCATGAAGAGACTGAGAAGAAAAAGAAAACAAGACAGGAAATGGGAATGGGTTTGGAGTAGAAAATGGAAGGCAGAGCCTCCTATAAGGAGCTGTAGCTGCTAGGCCTTTCAAAGGACAGCTTCAGGCCTGCTTATGGATAGAAAGGGGGCAAGAAGGGGACTGAGCATGATTGGACATCAGCTTTATGAGAAGGATACTTGCAAAAATGTGCTTCCATTGAGCCAAAGTCACTGACCCTATGTCATTTCCTTTGTTGAACTATCAAACACCTTTCATTCTTGTACCGGTTTAGAAATTCCACACTGTACCATCAACAATTGGCTCTCCAGGGTTCTCTTTCTGGGTGTTATTTTGTTTGTGCTTGACCTATATCTAGGGATTATGGCTTACAATTGACCACTGAGGTTCAGGTACAGTTTAGCAGAACTGAGAAAGACTTTTTGAAGATCATTATCAAGGAACAGAAATCGGGGTGGAGAAAATCTTCAAAGCATGTTTAAATTCCATGGTTTAGATAATGTGAACTTAATTTCAATCCTTTGGGGATTTGCGAATTTTTATTTGGAAACTATAACATACAAATTGGAACTTTATTATATTTTCTATTTTCTAACATAGGTGAGACCACAACATGATTTAGTAATTCCTTTACTCATTTATAGTCAGCAATTCTTACCTGGGAGGTGTGTTATTTTCATAAAATTCCTACCTTCAACCTCACATTCTGTTTTACAAAGAGAATAAAAGCCATTAAACATTTATTTTAGTCAACAAGTATTCATTGAGCACCCAATATGTGTCACAATCTTCTAGGTGTTATGATGCAATGGTTGGGAGATACAGTTAAACTGCAGCTGTAATAAATATGGCCCAGTCCCAGCTAATTGGACATCAAGGAACCTCCAAAGGGCTTTCTAGAAAAGATGATCTCCCTTGACAAAATGCAAGGACACCAAAAAGGAAAAGCTCTTTTTAAAAAAAAAAAAAAAATTTAATGTTTATTTATTTTTGAGACAGAGAGAGACAGAGCATGAACAGGGGAGGGGCAGAGAGAGAGGAAGACACAGAATCGGAAGCAGGCTCCAGGCTCTGAGCTGTCAGCACAGAGCCCGACGCGGGGCTTGAACTCACGGACTGTGAGATCATGACCTGAGCTGAAGTCGGACGCTTAACCGACTGAGCCACCCAGGTACCCCCCCCCCTTTTTTTTAATGTTTAGAAAAGGGAAAGCTCTTTTAATCCCTTCCCTTTGTCCCTGCTTTGGATTCTGATGCCTGTGAGAATAAAATGGGGCCATTTTGCAACCAGCAGGGACAAGATGGAAGATGAGAGCCAATTTTCTGATTGTGGCAAAGCAGAAGAATGGAAAGAACCTGGGTCTTTGTGAATACACTGAAGTCACTAAACTAATGATGATACTGTCTACCTCCAGGCATCTGACAGATAGGCATTTAATGTTCTTATGATCTACTCCACTGATAGGTTTTCTGTTATTTGCCTCTGGAAGCATCTTAATGGAAGAAATGCCATGGGAGAGTTTAGAAAGGGCACCTACTCCAACATTCATGGAGAAGTAACATCTATGATGAAACCTGAAGATTGATATTCAATAGAGGGGCAGGTATGAGTGGGAAGAATGTTCCAGACAGAGGTAGCTGCATACAGAGAGATTTGGAGGAAGAGTAACAATGGGAAACTTCAAGTCATTAGTGTGCCAAGGAGAAAGGGAGATGAAGCGACAAGCCCAGGGAGATCATGTCATTCTTCTGTTTAAATCCCTGCAGGAGCTCCCCTATTTCCCTCTTAATAGAAGCTAAAAGCCTTAGAATGATTTTGAAGATTTCATGGTCTGGCTCTAGACACTGGTATGACTCCTGCTTCTACTTTTTACTATTTTCCTCTCAATCTTTCTGCTGTAGCCACAACGGCCTACTTTCTGTTCTTCAAATATCTTTTGCCTAATCCTGCCTCAGGGCCTTTGCACTTGCTGTTCTCTGCACCTCAATATGTTCTCCACACATACCTGCATGGCTTATTCTGTCCTTCTTTCTTCAGATCTCTGCTGAAATATCACTTCCTCAGGCTGTTCCTGGCCACTCTATGTAAAACAGCAACTCCTAATCTCCTCTCCCAGCACCTCCCTATCCCCTTTATCCTATTATTATTATTATTATTATTATTTGCTACAGCCTGTGTCACTATCTTACATGCTCTAAGTTTACATATTTATTGTCATTATTTTCCTGTGAGAGCAGGGATTTGTCTGTTTTGTTTCACAATATATCCCTAGCACCTAGATAAACAGCTTCACTGATAGATCCCTAGCATGCCAACTCTTACCAGGAGGCTCACAGAAAATATTTGTTGCTAAAATAGGTAAATGAATAAGGACAAGCCAAATTATCTAGGTAAAGACACATTATCTAGGTCCATGGTAAAGACACATTAATTACTTTAACTTGCTTCATTCCCCTTCCTTTCAGAATGTAACCAACTCTTCTTTAATCCTTCCTTTCTGACCGGATTGTAGGGAATGGTGGGTATCAGGCTAGAGGAGTCGGTGGGTCCCAAAGTAGTGTCATGTGGCTGCATAAAGGAGTCTGGGTTTTATGCTTTAACATTTGTAGCAAGAGAGTGATATTTACCAACTCACACTTTTGAAAGATAATGTTCCCTTCAGTGGAGAGAATGGATTCCGACAGGAAAACAGAGTAAGAAAGGAGTCCCAGGAGGAGGCTATCACAACAATACAAGTGGGAGATTATTAGGATCTCAGCTAAATAACTGATGTCTGGAATTGGGTCAACGATGTTGATTGACACCTGATTGCAAGGGAACCTGCAAATAATTTAATGTAAGAGCAGATGAGGAGTATGAAAGGGAGGACTCAAACTTGGAGTCCTGCAGACCTAGCTAGACAGTTCATCAAGAAGGGGCAGGAGGAAAGAGGAAAGTTCTGGAAACTGAACACAGTCGGCTCAGTTTTGGACACCCTGGGTTTCAGGTATCTGCAGATATATGTATAGGCAGTTGGATATGTTGATCTACGTCTCACAAAGAAGCAACAACTACATCGTAATGGGTGTGCAGAGAAAAAAGAATTGCTGAGAGGCTAATAGAAGACTTTGAAAGAATGAATCTGGGAGGCTGGGCAAAGCACTACACAGAAGCCAAGCAGGATGGATCCTGGAAAGATACTACTGCATTTGACAACCCTAAGAATACTGATGACATTGGACAGAAACATTTCAATAGTCTGACAAAGACAGAAGCTAGATTCCACTAGCATGAAAGACAATAATAGTAATAGTAACTGTAACCATAATAGTAACCGTAATAGTAATAGTTACATTTTCTGCATATTTACTGGGTGGCAAGACTTGCCTCCATCTTCTTTGCGTATAAATGCATTAGTCCCCACATCTGCTCTATGAGGTGAGTGCTACTAGCACCATCATTTCCATTTCTCTGATGAGGAAAATGAAGCAGAGTGAAGATAGTAACATTTGAACATCACACAGGTTAGGAAAAGTAGCAGAATCAGGATTTGGAGCGAGCCATTTGTGCTCAGAACCCATCTTAACTACCATGCTCTACTATTCTCTGGTGAGTGACAATAAGAAAGTGAAGACAGTAGGTACAGGCAGCTCTTGCAAATATTTAAGACGAAACAAAAGTGAGACAGAAAACGACAGCTAAAGAAGGAGGCAGGTCAAAGGGGCAAGACGGTGCAGAGGCTATGAGCTTCATGGTCAGAAGGAGGTGACTCCACCATTTGCTTGCTCTCTTATCTCAAGAAATTAACCCATATTCATTACCTTAGTTTAGAAAACAGAGATAATTACACCAAGACATTAGAAATGTTACAGGCATTAACTGGATGATAAATTCTAATATCCTGACATGGCTCTAAACACGTGGTAGATACGAAGAAAAAAAATATGTTTCCTTCTCTAAATAATAGGTGAGGTGCTGGCGTCCTGCCAATCACAATACCGGGTGATCTCACACAGATCTTCAAGGCTTGCTCGTACTTGACCAAGAGCTCTTCTCATTCTACTGACAGCATTTCTTTCCTTTTCAAAGCCTTTCCCTGTCACTACTGTCTCATGCCAGCATCTTATCCCTCTGGCAAACTGAGGGCCCACAGGCTGCCCAGAATGGTAAGCTGCACTGATGGCTCCGATTTTCCACACACTTTACATCTATGCCCTTTGCTATGGCTTGGCATTGCAACTGCTTTTGGCTAATGGGATGTTAGCAAACAATACTAGAAGAGGATTAAATGTATATATTTTGATATCACTTTTGCCCTCTCGTCCCCTGCCACCACCACAAGTACATACATGGGCTAGCCTGTTGAAGGAGGTACGGATCCATAAGCTAACTAAAAGTTTATTATTTTAAGCAACTGAATTTTTTTCAAAGTTTGTTACCTCACTCTATTTTGATTTTTTTTTCATCGTTTTTTATTTATTTTTGGGACAGAGAGAGACAGAGCATGAACGGGGGAGGGGCAGAGAGAGAGGGAGACACAGAATCGGAAACAGGCTCCAGGCTCCGAGCCATCAGCCCAGAGCCTGATGCGGGGCTCGAACTCACGGACCGCGAGATCGTGACCTGGCTGAAGTCGGACGCTTAACCGACTGCGCCATCCAGGCGCCCCTACCTCACTCTATTTTGGCTACAAATAACTTATAAGCTCTATCAGAGTTGAACATTTTATCATTTATCTGCTGAAGCTATCCCTGCTTCTTGCTGAGTTACTTAACAATTTGTCCATGAAAAACTCCTAGCTCTGCTCTGCCATAGAGAAAAGGAACTTTACTCAGAAATGGCTCCCTGATGCTACAACATTCATCCCCTTTGCCCCCTTTAAAAAAAATTATGTTTAGTATTTATTATTGAGAAAGATAGAGACCAAGTGCAAGCAGGGGAGGGGGCACAGAAAGAGAGAGGGAGACATAGAATCTGAAGCAGGCTCCAGGCTCTGAGCTGTCAGCACAGAGCCCCATGAAGGGCTGGAAGCCACGAACTGTGAGATCATGACCTAAGCTGAAGTCGGATGCTTAACCGACTGACCCACCCAGGTGCCCCTTGTGCCTTTTGTCCCTTGAAGGTTGGTGGGAGAATTAAATCAGCCTAATGGCCATTTGCAGACCATATATTTCTGCCTCTCCTTAATTCTATGTAGTTTGAGTGTTAAAAATTCAATTCAAATGCTTTGACAACTCTCTTTTAGTGGGATGATAGAGCATGACACAGATCCTCCTGCTGAAATGTCATTAATCAGCCTTTCTTCAGCCCACACTCTGCAGTATAAGCAAATGAATAAACTCTGGCAAGTGCTGGAGCACTGCCTGCATTTCTGCCTCCCACACCCCATTCATTTGAGTGCATTCAATCACCACTGGGTCCTGTTGCCCTCAAGCTCCTTATGTCTGGGAAATTATTAGAGGATAACTAACTCTTTTTACTATGGCTGGTGCAGCATAGCCACAATCACAGAATGTTCCACCTTGGGAGGCTATGCAGCCATGGGGTGGATAAAGTTGCCTCCCCTTCCCTGACCCAAATGTAAAGTGTTAAAGGCAATGCAACTATTTAAGCAATTGCCCTGGAGCTGAGCTTGTTCCAGGTTTCTTTAATGCTTTGCTACAAGGTAGCATTAGATACATTAGATACAAAGTGTATCTAATATAAAGTAGGTGAAATTCTAACTCTGCTGTCTTTGTGAAACTCATGGTGTAGAAATACAAGGTCAGAAAGGTGACAGAATAATAGTTCCAAAAACTTCTTGGCCAGTATGTGCAATTCTTGGCCATCTTTTGGGGAGCACGGAAAAGCTTGAGAATATTTGCTCCACTCTCCGAATACCATCCTTTACCCTTCCTGTCCACGCTGCCATATACCCCCATTAAAATAATTCAGTAATTAGCTTAAATATATTTGCACCCTGTATATGTTTGCTTCTGTTATGATTGGCCTCTTTGTTAGACTTTCTGCTCTTAAGTAATGGTAGCTTCATGCAAGAGGTGAGAAAAGCAGTTATCCTTGATTTCTCTTTAAAAATTGGGCTAAGAGCTCAGTGTGAGAGAAAATTTGAGGCTACCATCCTTACTTGGAGACTGGGAAAGGAAAATGACATTTTTGTATAATGCCTGTTAAAAGAGTAGGAAAATCCTGAAACTGAATATTACTACAACATCAAGAACTAGGAGGCTTGTGCACATGCACACACACACACACAGACACACACGCACCCATTGGACCAATCTGGTAGGCGTTTTAAATCTTCTTGGCCTGCCCCAAAGTATAATGCCCCCAGTATAATGCCCCCAGTATAATGCCCCCAGTATAATGGGGTAGAAGACAGAACAAGATCAAGACCAAGACTTCAGGTTTTCTTTCTCATTTCTTTTCCTTGAATCTCTTCACTTTTCCTGTGTTTCACTTACTTGTTGAGTGGTCAGAACAACCCTTTAGGGAGGTGAATAGTGAGTAATTTATATTCCTTATTTTCTTAATCCCTGACAGTGCTGGTTCCCCCTCTCTCACCCTCCCCCTCTCTTTTCTCTGTCTCTCTTCCCCTCCCTCAAACAAAAGCGTTTCCTCCCAAAGAATTGCCTCTGCTACCGTTGCGGTTACTCTCCCTGTCTTGCCTTTTGGAATGTATCGTGAAATGCCAGACAAGATGACTCAGGGAGAAAAGGGGAAAAAAGTTTGCAAGTCTCTTGGTCTCACATGGTGTATGTAATAGAATACTATTAGGGAGAATTCACTTTGCCAAAGTAACCAGAATAATATGCTGATAATATTTTCCACTATCAAATGCAATACCATGAGGACACATAAATGATGAATATGAGCACGAAAATGTCCTTAATGGCTTAATTTGTGGAAGGAACATGGAAGTGGGGTGTCACAGTCTGGCTAGGAGCTCTGTGCACATTTAGGCACTGAAAAAACAATGTGAACTTGGTCTAAGGAATGGAACCAAATGAACAAATATGTACTTAAGAGATCTGTGCTTTTCATTTAGTGAAAATATGCTCTTGATTTCTGTCAATGTACTTTTAAATGTATCATTTAGTATTTGAACTTTTGCCACCTTTGCAAAGAATCCTCAAGCATGGGAACTCAGCAATTCCAGAAATCCCTTGATCTCAGTCTCCCCATTTTCATGCTCGAAAACATTTCCCTCTAGGGTGGAGACACAAAAGGGACCAGGAACAGGGAAAAACAGCAAGGGTTGGAGTTGGAGGGAGGGGTAAAGAAAGATGAAAAGATGAGGCAAATAAGAGTTTCCATAAACAGACCTTGTTTTTAGTAGGCTTTTCAACTAAGAAGTACAAAATTACTAGGAACTGATTTTTATTTTATTTTACTTATTTTTTGCTATATATTACAGTTGATTTCATGTCTGGGGAGAAACAACTAATGATTAGTTATGTCAAATTCTACAACTTAATTTCCTTTTGTCGTAACTACTCAGATTATATTTTTGAAAGGAGGAAGGAATGGATTATTACGAATAATATCACCTCAGGTTGTATAACTTCTCAAAGTAATTTTAATTCTGATGATGTTATTTTACCTTGTGTGATCTTTTGTGAAATGTTGTCTTAATCTTCATAATGTCAGAACCCTGAAAGAAACTCCTGGAATAACTCGTAGATCGCAGGATAACTTGATTCTTTCCAAGGGATATCTATTCCATGTGAGTGAATGTGGAGTCAGGGACATTCTAACTTACATCCTGCCTTAGGATGTGTTGTTCTCCATTTACTCATTCACAAAATTAGGGAGTTGGACTAACAATCTTCCAAGATCACTTTTCCTTTGAAATTCTGTGGTTTTACGAAACTATGATAACCTGTGTTCTTACTCTTCCTCCTTCTTTCCACTTTCATGCCAAGGGATGTATCCTCCTATGTGGAAATATCCAGCTTCTGGAAGTTCCTAGAATAGGATCAAGTTTTTATCCTCAGACAGTACAGCCTGTTATTGTGAAATTATGTTCTTGTATATGTGTATCTATCTCAATTTCTTTATGGATAAACATAGAGTCAAAAATAAGCAATTAAGACATCTACCTTGCCAGTTTCCTGTGAGTATACAAAGCCTGGGTTAAAACTGTAATTTATGAGTGGAAGAGAAAGATCAGATCCAGATACTTCACGGATAATTCCAAGGCAATATATGAAATTACTGGAAAACAGGTGAAAATTACCTGTTTCAAGAGAAAACAACAAACAACTCACAGGGGCAGACTTGCCAGATCATTTGCGATCAGTCTTTTGGGATCATTTTGTAGCAAAGTATAGACACACTGAAACTAGTATCTTCTGCCAAAAGCCACAGCTGACCTTGCTCTGCTGTCTGCTTTTGGTAAAAATGTTTTGTTTCGTTTTGTTTTCAGAACATGTAGATAGGGAGTCAAACTGGCCAGAGGCTGCAGTTAAATGAAATATGCTACCAGCAGAAAAATAACCTGGGCCTTCACGTGTTGGCATATATCTCAGCCATGGAAGGGAATCACTCTGGACACTGTGTATCCCCCAGAGAGGCACCTGCTGCGAAGACAAGGTGGGGCGCTCCTGCAGGTGTTCTGGCGATAACTCTACATCCCTGTAGTTCTCATTCCTTCTTAAAAGATGAAAAGGCAGCAACTCAGGGAAGTCACATCAATGGTTTGCCAAAAGACGTTTACTAATTAATGACCAAACTGTGACCCCCAGACATAGGCTGGTTTGAAAGCTTTGAAACAGACTGTGGCAAGATTAATCTGAGTACTTAAATGGAACTCTATACTTCAAGGAAAAAATGTAAAGTTATGTTTCCCCTCTAGAGAACTATATTAAACTTAACTTCATATCCAGGTGGCTAAGAGGCTTACTTTAAATCCACTGGCACTATCATAGGTTCAAATCATGCACATTGCCTAGAAGAGGAGGACCACGGACTTATCAGAGAAAAGACGGATTACAGAGGAATAGATTGGGTTTTGAGTCAGACTTGAAGCTGAATCTTGGCTCCACTGTTTACATGGAGAAGGCACTTAAAGTTTGTCCAAAGCTTCTCATTTCTCATACATTCAATGGAAATGGCAATACTACACAGAACTGTAATGAGATCAAAGGAGTATAGAAAGGGTTCAGCACGGTGCCTGGCAGGTAATAAATGGTACGCAACTCTCATTGTGATAAATTCTAAATCTGTTTGCATAACAAAATAAAGACAAAACCTAAGACTGACAAACTTTTTCTATAAAGGGAAAGATGGAAAGTATTTTAGGTTTAGACCATACAGTTTCTGCCATAACTACTCAACTTTGTTGTAGCACAAAAGCACCACAGATAATTAAACAAACAAAAAAAAATGAATGTGTGGCTTTGTGCCAATTAACCTTTATTTACAAAAATGGTTAAATACACTAGATTTGGCCCATGGGTATAGTTTGGCCACCCCTGGCGTAAAGTGGCAAATAGATTAATTTTAAGAAAATAAATACTATAATTATGTGTCTCACAGTCTTTAAATGAATTACATCCAGAGTTAAAGTGCATAGTATATTGATCTCCATGGGTAATTTCCAAATGTCTGGTTTGGTAGGCAAACCTCATGAACTCTAACCACTTTAACTCACAACTTATCCTTTGTGTGGGATGGCATTTTCCACTTTATAACAGTTAATCACTCTTGCTGACTAAATTGCAAATGGAATCACTACTTCAAATCACATGCCAGGGTGTACCAGGAAAATCTGGGATTCGGAAGATCAGTTTACATGGTATCTCATAGCAAACTGAAATCCACTGTTGAAATGCCACACAAATTTTCCAGTTGAGGTAGCCTTTGGGGATTTGAAGCTTTCTTACTAAATGTAAAATTTGGCAAAGCCCACCTTGGTTGAATACATGAAAGCCTTAGATATTTGAATGATGCAGTGCAATTTAAAAAGTTCTATTAATCTTTCTGAGTTTTGCACAAAGATTTTAACAATTAAGCTCTATTTTTTGGTAATCACTTCATTTTTGATTGCTATGGGAAGTTTTTGTGCTATCATTTATAATTTTATGTGATCACACAGAATTCTCTCCAACCTTGGAGGAAAAAAGTTTAGTTGAAACAAAATTCAAAATCAATTTCATATATATAGTCAGCCAAAAAAAGCTAAGTAAAGTTTAAAAATAAGATGACTATAAAAATAAATAAATAAAAATAAGAGGACTATGATTCATCATTAACCAATGTAAATTCACAATTGTATTAAACTGGTGCCTCATATTCAAATATAAACTTCCTAGGGGCGCCTGGGTGGCTCTGTCGGTTGAGCATCCAACTTCGTCTCAGGTCATGATCTCATGGTCCGTGGGTTCAAGCCCCACATTGGGCTCTGTGCTGACAGCTCAGAGCCCAGAGCCTGCTTCAGATTCTGTGTCTCCCTGCCTCTCTGCCCCTCCCCCGCTCTCGCTCTGTCTCTGTTTCTGTGTCTCTCAAAAATAAATAAAGATTAAAAAAAAAATCTTCAAATGTAAACTTCCTGGAATGGGAACTATACCATTGAGTCCTCAAGGACTTTCGTATTTTAGGAAAACTACTTGGCTTCTCTATTCCAGAGTGGAATCTGATTGAGCTCTGAATTACTGAGTTTTCTGCCAGAAAGCTATTCTCACATCAAGAAAAGGAAAATATTCCCTGTGATTAACCATAAACTGAGTTGCTCACTTCGAAACTTAATTTGCTTATAAAGTCTCCTTTTCTCTGCTTTATGTCATAATCCCAAAGTTTCATTAGTTTTCTTTGTATTACTTTTATATTAGCTCAAGACTCCAAGGGCCTGGGGTAGCTTCCTTACTTTCCTTTGGGCAAACATGCTGGTCATAATAAACCAAAAGGAGAGACCCCTTTTATTAATATAAGCTTCTAGAGTATAATGATTTGAACAATGACACTGTACTATTGTTCCGCCTATGCCCTCCCTTTAAGCTCAAAACTTAAAGGAGGACTCTATAGGCTGCAAGCGCTTTTTGTTTGTTTTTAGCATCAAATTGTGGATTTCTCTCCAATCCACACTTGCATAGCAAGTAACCCTGTTTTCTCTAGTACCTTTC
Organism: Panthera uncia; assembly: GCF_023721935.1. Lineage (NCBI taxonomy): Eukaryota > Metazoa > Chordata > Mammalia > Carnivora > Felidae > Panthera > Panthera uncia. The sequence continues at coordinate 37,240,935 of NW_026057580.1, read as the reverse complement.
CTTGAGGTCGCCTGGTGGGGCCAAAGGAGATCATGGGGTATCTACGGACCCTCAAGCTACCTGTTGTTGTCACCATTAACCCTTCCAGTTTCCTCAATTCCCCAAGGTCCATATACTATCTACAGTCTTCTAACACACAGGCCATATTATGTATGCACACCACACAAGAAGTGTTGACATTTTCTGTATGTTCCTTAGTTTCTGTTCTTGGCAGAACTCCTTGCTTTACTCTAGGGTTAAAGAGAGGATAAAGAAAATTCTATCCCACATAGGAGTTTTTCTGGAAGCCTGTCTCTCCTAAAGATGTACACAGCAACTATCCAGTTAAGAGCTGACCGCGCAACAGTACTCAGGAATATTTACTGAAAATGGAGGGGAGGTATTCAGCCTGTAGACCAGTTAAATAGTGTTATGAATTTGATGTGTTTTTATTGTAACCTTTCTCTAGATTTTCCTGCTACTATAAAATAATATTCTGCAACCGAAATAGTTTAAAAGCAATTTTCTCTGTAGACATCTTATCTCTCCTTTCCACCTGGAGGGCACAGTATTTAAGATATTCTTTTTCTCTATTACAACACTCTACTCACAGAATTCTGGTCACCAATCGTGTGGTTTCTTTTCCTTCTTTATCCCATGCCAAGACACCAACTAAGTCTTACAATTCAATTCAGTTCTGACACTATCTACCCAGAGTTATATCACAGCCCGCAGGAACCCAGTCTCACAAGATTGTCCCCTCCTTCACTTCAGATGCCAATGGCAAGTCCAAGTTGTTCAGATCCAGATCCACTGGCTATATAGATCAGAGATTCCCACTATCTACTCCTTGAGTTCCATTAATTTGCTAGAGCAGCTCACAGAATTCAGAAAAACAGTTCACCTACTAGATTACTGATTTATTATAAAAAGATGTAACTCAGAAATAGCAGGATGGAAGCTAAGTGTAGGACATGGTGTGTGGGAAGGGGCCAAGAGCTTCCATGTTCTCTCTGGGTGCCACCTTCCTAGCACCCCATGTGCTCACTAACCCAGAAGCTCTCTAAACCCTATTATTTAGGCATGTTTGATTAAATCATTGGTAATTGGTCACAGATTTGACTCCAAGCCCCTCTCTCTTCCTCAGAGGTCAGAGGGTGGAGTTAAAAGTTCTAACCCTCTAATTGCACAGTTGGTTTCCCTGGCAACAAGTCCCCATCCTGTGGTTATCTAGCAGCTTTCCAATAATCACCACATCAATATAAACTCAGATGTGGTTGAAAGAGGCTTGTTATGAATAACAAGAGACACCCATTTCACTTCTGTCACTCTGGTGCTATTTCAGGAAGTGGGAACAAAGATGAAATATTATAACAAAAGATGCCTCTGTGCCTTTTATCACCAGGAAATTACAAGGAGTTGTGTGCCAGGAACTGTGGATGAAGACCAAAACATATATATTTCTTATTATAAATCATAATATCCCAGGTAATCTTCTACATTATAGTAAAAATATTATTCATGACATTTAAATTAGCCATCAAAACTTAAATATCAATAGATTGATTTATAGTTTTCTTAGAAAACTATAATATCTAACAATGTTAGGATGGCCTTCCCCTTTATGAATTTTAAGGGCACAGCTTTGTTTCAGTGAGAGATAAGGGAGGTTGAAGGAGGCAGTTGTTTCCGAGGATGGTCCAGTTTTTGTGCTCAAGTTGTGCTGCCCAAAAAGGCAGATAACAATCGATGGTGTGTGAGTAAAATTCTCTGTGGGTCTTTGAGAGCTTGCACTGTGAATGGCCTTGATGTCATCGGCTTGCTTTTACAATTAGAGATTGGGGTTCTCCCTTTCCCTGCAGATATGAGACTTGGTGACACACATTGCTCTAGCATCAGCAGTGACAGGAAATGTCACCACAGCAAGCAGGAGTCAGTAGGCAGGGAAATGAGGGTTTTAAGTAGTGGCCAAGAACACTATTGTATAGCACGTCCATGGAGTAAGTACACTGGTAGATTCTCCAAACCATTGGGAGTGAATGCGAGAGTGTTTTTTATTTCCCAAGAGAACTTCACAGAACTCCACAGAAAACTACTAATTACGATTGTTTTTCTTTTTTTTTCTTTCTTTTTTTTTTTTTTTTTTTTTTTTTTTTTTTTTTTTTTTTTT